>NC_039249.1:18255007-18558084 GCF_003368295.1 Carassius auratus
AACTATACATAAATAAATGCATGAAACAAATGGCAAACGACCTGAATGAGACACAGATTCACTCTCTTCCAGCAGATGGTGCTTAAAGAATTTCATTGGTTTTCGTTGTAAGCAAAGCAGCGCTGCACTTATGAACTTTAGTATGCATTAGACAGAGACGAGATGAAAAGAAAAATATCATCTTAACTTTTCTAAAAACAGTAAGTTCACCTCAGACATACTTTCATATAAACTCAAGCGATTTGAATCGTCACATATTTGAATCGATTTTCAACTGTTAATCGTTGCATCCCTAATGTCATGGACAATTTTCATTTTGCTGTCAGAAATGTAGAAGCCCTCTGCTTTACGATTCTCCGCTAAGCTTCACAGACTTCATTTAGAATGAGCGTAGCCGTGCACATACGCGCCAGACTGAATGCAATATAGGAGCGTAATAATTCTAAAAGGAAAAAAAAAGAAAAACGCATATATATAAAATACAAAAAGTAGAAAATGCCTAGATCTATACCGTATATTGTGATTCAGCCAAAAAAAAGTACAGAGATGAATTTTTTGCACATAATGCCCAACCCTAAAATGAGATTAATATAAAGCCTCAAGACTGTCGTTGCTAACAGTATGACGACCTGTACATGACCTTGTGTTTATCTGATGCTCATAGAACTACTCATGACCCTTACGTTAGAATGGACTTGTACTAAAAAGAGCTGATGGATGTTAAGAGAGATCCAGAAACACGTTCACCATAGAGCAATGACTGCATGCTTTCTATGGCTCATCAGAACACTTACTGGCTTAATTTAAATGGTACATGGTATTTCTGCTGTGACCCACCACACGATCTGGTCTGTCCTGTTTTCTGCTGCAAGATAAAAAAGATTATAAGTTCAGACATAAGTTCAGAATAACTCATTATAACAGCCTTCCTTGTGACCTACATCTTCGCATTTAAAGATCTTCATCAAAAGTTTTTTTTTTTTTTTGTATTTACTATTTTTCTTTTTTGCTTTTGTTAGGGAGACTATAAAAACCATAGGGATTTAAAAAAATAAGTATTTTAAAGAGTTACAAGACAAGAACCAAACCAACCAGTTACAAAGTAAATCACAACATTACAAACTTTGATTTGATGCAAAAAAATCTGACAGAGAAAAAAAAAGAAAATTAAATTTTTGGTTAAACTTAATTATTTAAAGGGGTCATCGGATGCCAATTTTCCACAAGTTGATATGTCTCTTTAGGGTCTTAATGAAAACTGTAACATGCTTTTGTTAAAAATTCTCAATGGTAGTGTAAACACACCTCTTTATCTTGTTCAAATCAGCTTTTTTCATAGCAACCCGTTTTGTTGCGTTTCCCTTTAAATGCTAATGAGCTCTGCTCACCCCACCACTCTCTTCTGAAAATGGGTCTAAGTTAAAGTACCAGTGTCAACTTTCGTGCGAGCAGCCTTGGTCTGTGTGACATAACACAGACACAAAGCTGAGGCCCCACCCACGATTGTTGACTGACAGTGGCATTTTACCTAGACCTGCCCTGATTAAGCTTCCAACAGTCTGCCATTGTTTTGGTGCAAGAGCAGGGGTAAACTAGAATATCTTGTGAAGAATATGTCAGAGAACTGCTTGTCACCCCATGGAAGAGAGGTGCGGGGTCAGCAGAGCTCTTTAGCATTTAAAGGAAAATGTACCAAAACCATTTGCTGTAAACAGAGCAGATAAAAGACAAAGGGTGTGTTTTACACTAACACTGAATTTTTTTTTACAAAAGTATGTTATAGACTTTTCATTACGACCCTAATGAATCATATCAACTTGTGGAAAATGGGCATTCAATGACCCCTTCAAATTTACAAAACTTTATAACTATACCTCCCTGCATAATAGCACATCCATGTAAATGGCACAGTTGTTTGAAGCGACTCTGTTGCCCCCTTGAGTACTGTCTGGTTTTATTGCATGTGTTTTTCTGTTCTGAACTTGAATTCTGGGAATGTTGCTTGAGCTGCAGAGACTTGACCACATGATTTTTGGACAGGCCTACAAACACTTGCTTTCACAATGAGGCTTTGTGCTTATCTGCTTCTAGCTGCCGTTTCAGGACAGGCTATACTGTGCACAGTTTGCTGTTTTTCTGCACTTTCTTTTATCACTCTCCATCCAGTGGAAATTGGCTACTACTGATCATGGGGATTGGATTGGTCACATGACAAAATGCCTTTCCTGTATTGTGTTTCAGACACAAAGACATGCGCAGGTTCAAACACCATTCTAGCAAATGTGGAATTGAGACAATTGTCCATAAATGTAGTATATCAGTGTTGTGTAAAATGTCTAAAATGTGTATGTGTGTGTGACAGATTGATGGCAATGGTAAAACTGTGCAGATCCAAATAGCAGAATGAAACTGTGGCCAGAAACAGGAGGAACACACATGCAGCTCTGAATAAAACATGGGATGAGCAACAACAAGAGTGTCATCTCTTTCTACTTGAACAAGCTGGCACCTTATACAACATCAACTATATTGTTGTACTAAATACTTAGGGCAAGGAAAATATATGGGATATTCCAGTTTAAATTGAGCCCTATGAACAGTCGACGTGAACAGAGTATATTTAGTTCTCTTCGCACTAAAAATGTCACTAGTGCGGTCTGTTTTGTATTCTCTTAATTACCGCGAAAAGAACTAAAAATACTCTGTCAGTTTCGATTGTACAGATAAGAATAAGGCATCGGTTGAACTACAAAGCGTCTACTTTTATTTGTTTATAGTCATAAAAACAACAAAACAATATCTGAATATTTGGGTTGAACTGTTCTGGAATAGTGTTGTAAATATTATTTCTAGTTGTGTCCTCTTTTGTAAGGCCAAACAAAGTTATTTTGCTTTTACAATAAAACACACCATCTCCTCCACAACATGGCGCCGGTGGCAAGAGCGAGAATAAAAGTTACACCTTCTTTCTTTGCATGAACATTTGGGCGTAGTTATGCAAATCTCCCACATTGTGACGTAGACATGTGGGGGCATTTTAGAACGAGCCCTTTTAGGGGGGTGTGGTTAACTGTTACCTTTTATAAAGAATATCTCTTTGTATTTGAGACTTTAGTCTTTGCAGCTTTACAGAGCTTGTAACGTCTTCCAAAGAGAAAGGAAAATTATTAGTTGCATCATATGACACTTTTAAGAAAGTGCTGTCAATTTAAGAGAATGCATTGATCCAGTCACTGATACAGTTCGTTCAGCCGGCTATGTCTGCATGACTGCATCACATCCTGCAACACCTTGACAAAACTGGGAATTATGCAAGGATCTTATTTGTGGACTACAGTTCGGCCTCCAGTACCATCATGCCTGACCTTTTCTCAGAAAAACTGACCCAGCTGTCCATTTCCACATCCATCTGTCAGTGGATCACCAGCTTCCTGACAGACAGGCAGCAGCTAGTGAGGCTGGGCAAACTCACATCCAGGACTATCACAATCAGCACTGGAACTCCTCAGGGATGTTTTCTCTCCCCACTACTGTTCTCCCAGTATACAAATGACTGCACTTCAAGACATAGTCTCATAAAAATGGTTGCAGGAATCTCATTTTTCATGGTATCTTCTTCAGATTTGAAATAGAAACTCATCAGACATGTGACTTTCAACCCATTACTTTTCTGGATTCCTCCAGGACTGATTCCATATATTTTTAACTGCCTCAAACTAACAACATTAGATTAAGTAGTTGGCATCTTAGACTGATGGAGCAATGCTTTGCTTCATTTTGGTTCTTGTAGGAACTGATTTACAGTTTCTGGTATCTGAACATTTTAAAAAGCGAGTCATTATACTTGGAAGCTCATTATAAGAGAAGTATTTTAACTTTTGAAAAAAATTACAGCTCACCTTTTAATGGTGATTCATCTGTAGGTTCACCTGAGCTCTGCCTCTCATTTGACTTTGGTTTAGAATGCAAATCAAATGGTTTGTTGTAGCTCAATCACAGAGGCCTTTGTGGATGAGAGACACTCTTCTTCTCCTGTTGTTCTGACTTCACTGGTTTGGCAGTGACACCTCAGCCTGAGCAGCATATGACAATAAAGTAAGGCTGTCTGCATCAAAACAGTCTGTACAAAGGAGAGGAAGACTGTGTGATTTGTGCTTGCATTGCACACCCATTTCCTCTTGTTAATTGGCCCTTGTATCAGCACAATGTGATTTATGATGAGAGTCATTTCTGGTATCATATACAGGAAGACTAGTCCTCTTATCAAAGAAGTTTTTTTAATTGATTGTTGATGTAAATATGTACTTTCATACATGCTGCAGGTAAAACAAACAAACCTGTATCTGTTCAAAAATGTTTAATAAATATATTTTTTATTTAGTAAAAATTAATTTTAATCTAAAGTTGTTAAAATATATGCTGTTCTTTTGAACGTTCTATTCTTCAAAAATCCTGATAATGTATCACAAAAATCTAAGAAGCACAGCTGTTTTCAACATTAATGATAATAAGAAATGTTTCTTGAACAGCAAATCAGCATATCAGAATGATTTCTGGAGGATCATGAAGACTGGAGTAATGACTGCTGAAAACTAAACTTTGACATCACAGGAATAAATTAAAATGTAAAACAAGTTTTAAAATGTTCATATTTAAAAGCTTTTTTTATTATTGTTGTAATATTTTACAATATAATTCTTTACTGTATTTTTAGCAAATGAAGGCAATAGAGGTCAACCGATATATCATTTTTTTAATATATCGGCAGATATCCGATTTAAAGTCAGGCACATCGTCCCGTGTTATTGGAGTGGTGGAAAGTGTTGCTGCCGCATGTGAAGGACCCCAAGCAAAACTTTTGGAAGATTCCACAACAGTCCTGGGAGATAAAGTTCGGCAGCTCTCACAAACACTGCAGTGTGATCGAGGGCTACGTTACTCCACCCTGCTCACAGACAGCACCGTGCTCGGAGAGACAGCCATCCTGGAGCTGCCCAGGACGGTGAATAACATTTGTTCGGAAGCATGGTTTGATGCAGACAATAGCCAGGTTTCCATTCAACTCATTTGCATTTAGGGATGTCAATATTCAATAATTTCCACTTGGACAAGAAGCTTTCTTACCCGAATTAAAGGGGTTTTAGTCTGAATAAAATGCTAGTATCAGGACTGTAAAATGAATAGATGTGATTATGATCATTTGATAAAATGAAGAGAGAGCTCCATACGTTTGAGATCATTTTACTGTGTTTCCCATCAAGGAGACCGCTGAATGCGCCTCTTTAAATGGTTTCACGGTGCTCGTTGTTGTATTTTAAAACGCAATTGCAATGTTTTCAAATGACACTTTAATATTAAAAATAAAAATTATCCCAAACATAACTGTGGCACTTGTGGCTGTGCTGCACAGTCAGTGAACCGCTTTTTTCATATCAAACATTTTCATCCAAGTATTATGACCAGTACTTTTTTCGTTTGATCCTGTTCTGCAGAATGTTCTATTTAGAATTTTATTTTAGAATTTTAAAATAATTTTATTTTTATTTTTTTATGTAAACTAGACAGAAAAGATCATCTTTACATTAGCAAAAATGTCCTTGGCATAACAGCAGAGTGGACCGGTATACTACGGTCTATTTAAACTGACCAGTGTAACCTTTTATATGTTTGGTTGACTGTACTTTATTTTAAGTAAAACCTAGTCCTCTAGAGGTAATTTCATTTGGGCTCCATCCCAAACTTTCTCTCTCTCTCTTAGTAAATAGTGCAAGAGTAAATGATTGCTTTCCCATGATCATTCAGGAGTTAGTTGTGTTGAGAGGCTTGTTGGGTGGTTTCTTCAGTCCCTCTCACTCTGTACATCTGAGTTTCACATATGCCATTTCTAACCAGCATCCATGTGACCATCTAATTAAAATGGAGAGACTTTTGCTGCTGTTTTGTCTCTTTTGCTTGGTATCTGTTATCGGCTTAGTGATCTTGAGCAACTTCAGATCAAATATTGATTTTCTTTTCTATATAATACTTGATTCTTACCTTGTGTACTTGAATAATTTGTAATAATTTTTGCAAATCGTGAATGAACCCTCATCTTTGACTGTACCCTCATCTCAGCAGTGTGATAACAGTATGTGTTGATTCTAAATGATTTTTTTTTTTTAGAAACTAAGGGCTCTTAGAGTGACTCCAACTCAAGTTTCATGAAATTTTTAATTACTCTCTTACATGTGTGTTTAATCAGTTGGGTACTGGGTAATTAATTATGACCCAGAATTTCCATTGTTTAATATTCTGCGAACAATATGCTTTGATAATTTAAACCATTGATTAGTCACAGAGGTTGATAATCTCCTCTTTTTGGTAATTTTTTCCCAAGCTAAACATGCTTGATATGAAGAGTGAGACGAGCTGTTTATGTTGGAGAAATATCTGCAGGACAGAAATGCTGTACTCTGCTGATCCAGACACTTCTGCTGTCCTGCCACGGGCCCCCTGTGGCACAATAGCTCCAGTGACAGAGCTGCAGTCTGCCTGCCAGATTCCTTTGGCTCAGGACACTCTTTTCAGACAATTATCCTCTCATCAAAACTGAGCCTTTTATTAAACTTTTGATATTAGAAGTAAAAATGATATAGTCTGTCTGTAATTCAAGACCTTTTCTGCTTTTTACTTTTCGAAAGTCACTAAACCTTTAGCAGTCAACATGCTTGACAGTGGGATGAACAGAGTCACTAATAAACTAGGGATGCACCGGTTGACGGGCGATAAATCGGAACCGGACCCTTTTTTCTTTAAAATACGCGATCGGCAATTGGATGGTTTTTGGTCTTTTTTTCGGCCGATTTTTCCACGTGCAAAGACTACATTGTAAATATTCGCTAACATGTCATTTGTGTGGAAGTATTTCGAAATCCGTGTGCAGGACATGGGCAGCCGTTCAGCACTGGAAGCGCAGAGCTACAAGTCTGAGGCACAGATAGCAGGAAGCGAACTGCCGACTGCACAAAATAAGAGTCCCTTTCATGCACGAGCGTACCGTACCTGTCCGCGACCTGCACAAGCGGAGACAGTGAAGCGATGTTCAGCTCAACTTCTCACGTGTTGGATGAGAAACGAAACAGACTAAACTATGACAACTGAAATGCTATTTTTTTCTTTCTTTTTTTTTTGTTGGTAAAGTAGAACTTGCATACACGTTTGAAAAGACAGAAGTCAGTTCTGTATAGGATGATTATTTTTATTTTACCTTAAAATTACGTCTACTTAATTTGATTTAAAAATCACCTGCTGTAGCACAATGAAAAAAAGTGTTTCATTCATCCAATTAAAAAAAATGTGGGTAATGATACAAATCAATATATTTTTAACTTGAGACAATAGTTATTTATTTTTCATTGGCTCAAGTAAAAAAAAAAAATATAGATGTGAATCATTACCCCATTTTTTTTTTTTAATTGGATGAATGAAACACTTTAAATCCTTGTTTTATTCGCACCAACATTATTTGATTTTAACATTTTGGAATAATGTATTTATATAGCATACTTTTATTTAGTATAACTGGTAAATACCTTTTTTTTTATTTAAAACCAAATTTAAAAAACTAAAATACTGAATGCTGTGTTGATTGTGTTGTTTGGATTGTAGAACTATGCAGTTATTGCCTTTTAATTTCACATGGTTACAGTTAATCTTTTAATTTAAGGCCAGTTCTATGTAGTCTCAACCCAATTCAAAATCAAAAGCTAAATGCTGAGGTCTGTACCATCTATGTTTGTATTGAATGTAGGCTACTTACTGTGCAGTTACTGCTGTTAATTTCAGATGGTAACCATTATTGTTTTTAATAGCCAAAAGCCAGTTTGGCCTATTAAATACCAAATAAACATAGTTTATGCATACTTTCCTTCTTTCTTGTTTGTTTCTTAAAGAAAAAAAAGAAAGCAATAAAATTGGAAATCGGTATCGGTATCAGACAGTTTGCTTGTAAAAAATCGGTATCGGACATGAAAATCCATCATCAACCCTTCTCTGCTCATTAATAATCCACCACTTTCTCTTACTTTCTCTCCCTCTCTTTTGCTCACTTTCCCTTTCCCTAATTCCTGCTCTCCATCCTTCCTGACCTCATTTCTCATCTCTTCACTTTTGTGTCCCACATTCTTGCCATCTTTTGTCTTCTCTTTTTTTAGTTTGCCTGTGCCCTTTGCTTGTGGACAATAGAAAAGTCCTTCACTCTGTTGGTGCTTTTAGTGGGAGGAGCTAAGTGGTCTTAGTTTTGATTGACAGCACTGTGTGTGACTTCAGAGGCTTTGTCCCAGTGCTGAGAAAAAAGAGGAGGGAAAAGAGGGCAGGGGGTTCTTTCATATGTAGGACCCTCAGTGTAATCCTCACATGTCAGAGGGAGGACCGGGGGAAAAAATCTCCTTTAATTTGACTTTGATTTTTTTTTTCCTTTCTCACAAAGCGGAACTAGGCATTTGAGTTTGGACTTATAAAATGGGTTTCCCCATTTCATTGTTTGCATGTATGTGCATTCACCTTTCAGGTTTTTTGGCCATGTTACTGATGGGACCAGTCCCACAATCGGCTGTCTTCTCTTTATTCACAACTGAAAGGAAGAACCATCTCAAAGCTTTGTTTGCCTGCTCCTCCCCCATCTTCACCCCCTGCGTGCCATCCTCTCTTTCAAAGAGAAGGAAGGAGGCCATGCAAGAGCCATTCTGGCCAAGTAGCATTTTTAAATCTGTAATACTGCATGAGCCATTAAGAAGAGTAGCATGATTGATGACAATGCACATGTGATTGGTGTTTTAAGTTCAGGAGCTTGTGCTCTTAGTGCACTTAATGTGTATTTGCATATGTTCCTGGATGCATTAAGCATTAATTATATAAAATTTGAGGGAATTAACATGATGTCTATCAGTTTGTTACTGTACAGAAAGCCTGCTTTCTTTGTGATTGGCCAGTTCAATATGTATATTTTTGTCACCTAAAAAACAGAGCAGTGCATAATAGAGTGCAGCAGAACAGCATCAAGAAGATACAATATGTGGGTTTGACAATTTAGCCTTAGACATCTCACCCTTAATGTCTGTTGGTAATGGCCTTACCGTAAAGTAACGGAGAGGATATAATAGTGTAAGAGACATCTGTCAGTGTAGTGGCTCTTAAGTAAGAAATAATTGACTCTGGACTGTTGAAACTATTAGAAAAATAATGCACACCCCAGGTGGTGATGCAGCCACTTTGCGATGCAGAGTGTACATTATTTTTCTAATAATCCAACAGTCCAGAGTCAGTAATTCTGCTTATACTACAGTTGTCACACTTCAAGACATTGATCAGATGATATAGTCCAGTTTTTGTACTTAAAATGATACGGAGAGTAGGGCTGTCACTTTTAGTTCGAAAATCAATTGCACAATCGATCGGACCTACCAACAAAAGTTTCGAAAATGAAAATAGGGAATCGATTTTAATCAAATATGTACACTATTAATTTTAAAATAATTCAACAATTAAGAAATATAGATGTAACAAAACTCACAAACAATCAGAAAAAGAATTCCGAAAATGCAGTATGCCTCGCAAAAGCTAGACAGAAAATACCAGCATTTTTACGCACCAGTGACGTCGAACGCGACCTCTTATGCTGCGCTCACACCAAACGCAAATAGAGTGTCTGACGCGAATGATTTCAATGTTAAGTCAATGCATCTGGAGGTCTCGCGGCGTGGTAGACGCGAATTCACCTCATTCGCGCATCTAGTTACAGGAGATTCTGAGTTATGAAAGGACCATTGCAAGCTGACAGCGACCGGTTTTTGTGGTGGAAAATTGGCAGTAATACCCCCACCTTGCGCAGCTGTACCTGAGTGTCCCTAGGACATCAGTGCGGTCGGAGTGCGTCTTCTCAACAGCTGGACATACAGTGAATAAAAAACGCTTTTTTTAGATTTTGCAGTCGATTCAATGAACACTTATGTCTTAAAAATCGAAAATGATTTTTTCACAAAAGTGACAGCCCTAACGGAGAGTAGGATAAATTTCTTCCGTGTCTCATCCAACACCTCTGTGGCTAATTCCAAAACGTCATTTAGACCTATTAACAGAGGTTTGGTATTAAATTGTCATCGGACGATGTGGGGTTAGGGGTTAGGGGTTGTGCCCAAGGCATGAATCAGTATGCAGATAACACGCTCTACGGAGCCACTAAAAGGACATGGTTAGCCGCTTGCTACCTGTAGACATTACAGTACATAAAAGTTTACTTATCACATATACAAAGTAAGGAGAGATGACTGATAGGACAATGGCAAATCATTTGCAGATACTGACCACCACTGACAAATATCTAATCTTGTAAAATGTGTGGTAGGTACTGCCGCTCCGTAGTCCACATGATCGCAAATCTCGAAGGTGAAAGTAAAGAGTTTCAATGCCCTGCATATTAATAGGGACTCCCTGATGCCCGATATAATTGCAAGAGAAAGTATTGAAATTTGTTTTCATCCTCCCATCTCATAGGATATGTATTCCCTTTATGGGTTCTGTAGTACACTTACTTTATTTTCCCGAGTACGGAATTGGGATTCAGAGTTCGGCACAGGGGGTGCATCACGATGCCGGCTCAACATCGTGATATCTGTCAGCCATTGGCGATAGAAGATGGCATCGTCTATCGGCCTTACCCTAGCTATTTCAAAGCAAAAGTTAATTTCACTGAACTAAAAATGAATAGAAATAATGATGATTTAAATAATGATGATTGCGCAAATGGCCTTAAGCTATTACTTAAACTGCAAAAAGAAACATAATGGACGGAATGGTCATGAGAGTGCTGTATGAGTTCGCGGCGCCATCTGCAGGACACTTCAAAGCGCTCAAATTATTAAAAGCGCCAAGCGAGAGTATAATCAGTGATGAAAAACGTTACTCGACCCGGTGACTTTTTATGAATAGCTGTGAGAATTTGAGATTGTTTAGTGTATTCAGAAGATTCCCAACGGTTGTGATGTAATTATATAATAGGCTGTAGTCTGACGCGCTACATGTCTGCTGTTAAAGTACGGTTTGGTTTCGATTCACTTTTAGTGCTAGCTGTGCTTGGTTTGAGACGCTTTATTTTATTTTCATTTGGGAACGCTACATTCATCATTACAAACGTTTTTATATATGTTTGTTGTTTACAAAGAGTTTCAGTGTCACGTAATCCTTCAGAAATCATTATAAGGCACTGATTTTCTGTCCAAGAAACATTTCAGATTATTATCAATGTTAAAAACATTTTTGCTGCTTAATAATATTGTGAAAACAATGATACCACTCAAACATTTAAGATTTTAAAAAAGAGAGAGAAATGTATCATTTTATTCATCATGCATGAAAGAGACAAAAAGTGAGTGAAAATATTTAATACATGCATTAACAAATTTAATTAATATATTTGAAAAATGAAAATAAATGCTATTCATTAAACGTAATATTTAAAAATTATGTGTAAAAAAAAAAAGTGTATCACCATTTGCACAAAATATGAAGCAGCAAAATTTTCAACATTGATAATAATCAGAAATGTTTCTTGAGTCAAATAAATTGTAAAATTGTGTTTTGCATAACAGGAATAACATTGTTTAATAATATATTTTATTAGCAATAATATTTCACAATTTTTTTTTACTTTTTGATCAAATAAATTCAGCCTTTATGAGCAGAACATTATTTAAAAAAATAATAAATTTAAATTTTTCCAAATTTTTAGCTGGTACTTGAATAATAACTTGTGAGTCAGTCAGAGCATCTGACGGGGTGAACCTCTTTAAACTGTACGTTTTAACAATATCTTACCAGTTATTTATAAGCATGTCTAATTTTTAAGACAAATTGGACTATGCACTTTCTCCTCAGCAGCTCACTCTGCGTCCAATGTTATTATTCAGATGCGCTCATATCAAACTATTTTATATCGATATAGGCGGTATTGCCTCATATCGAATTGCTTAAAAAGAAAATATTGATATATCGTACAAACTCTATATTCTGCCCAGCCCTACTAATAACTAACTTATGAGAGAGAGAGAGAGAGAGAGAGAGAGAGAGAACATGAGTGTACGTACTTTATGTACATTATAAAATGTAATTTTGTGGCAAAACATGGAAATGTTCTGTTGTTTTTATCCTATTGCTTAAGTTAATATATTTATGTGTCTGGGCAGTGTTGTTGTGGGTTTTGGTTATTTTGCTGTTGTAAGACCTTTGAAATAACCACCAATCTATAATAGAGAACTTTTATTTATATAAAGGAACTGTTTTTGTATTTTTGAAACTGTAATGCGGTCAAGAGCTGCCTGGAACTACATTCGCTGTGCATTTCCCTGAAAATAATTACACACCTTAGAACGTTCGTCAGCCACTCAGATTCAAGCATTCAACGGCACTGTAGTATAAAACCTAGTATTGTCTGTAGTCGCTTCTCCAGGGTGAATTAATGTTTGGTAATGTTGGTGACTGAAGGGTTGGCTGTAATGGTTTAATTGGAGAAAGTCATGGGGTAAGCAGTCACTTGACTAGCACACAGCAGTCTCTGTATTGACCTGGATGCCTGAGCCAGCTATTCTTCTCATTCATTCACTCCCCACCCCATCTTACTCCTGTTTTCTCAGTCTTTATATGCATGAGTGCCTTACTCTCACAGAAACCTTTAAGATGTGTTAATTCAAGATTTGATTTAAGTTTCAGCTGTTGTGTTAATGTCACTTAGACCCGGACAGTATAGGCTGTGACTTTGATCACTACGATCACTATGCCTCTAAGCAGCTTTTAGATAGAAGATCTCCTTTTCTCATTAGAGAAAAAAATTCCCTTGTGCTTTGAATGTGTTTAACCTGTTAACCAGCTCTCCCAATTATGGGACTCACAGCTGAAAATGACCTACCTAACTTTGTAACTTAAAATTTTAATATTTCCTGAATAGGCATGGGCCGGTATGAGATTTTGACTGTATGATAACCTTGAGCAAAAATATCACAGTATCACAGTATTGTTGTCACAATGTGTTATATTTCAATGACTGGGCACGATATATTTTGTTTTTTATCAACATACAGAATATTAGAAACAGTATAATTAGTTTTTTTTTTTTCTTTGATTTGTTTCCTAAAAAAAGACTGACATCTTTATTTAACCTAAATCTGTAATTACAATTATTTAATTTTAGTTATATAATTCATATACATATAATTTATATAATTTCATACCATTTAGTTATATAATAATAATCATACACCTAATTTGATTTAATAATAACCCAATTTGAAGCAAAAACATAATGTTCTGACAAGTTTTGTGAAATTATACCACAAAAACTTTTCAGAAGACAGTCAGCTCCCCTTAGAAACACTTTCATATAGACCCCCAAATCAATATTGAGGATTTTCTTCCAATCATTTGTGCATCATGAACAGTGAATGATCTGCCTGCTGCAGTAATTTTCTCTGTGTGTCCATCTTCAGCATCTCTGGTCTGTGTTAACGGCGTTAACATACTTTTTATATTTTCACATAAATGACATTTTGGAAAAAGATTGCATTGCAACACAGTTGCAATAAGGCAAAAAGCCACCGGTTGCCGATCACATAAAGACCAAAGTATATTTCGGCTGTACACACAGCCATGGTATAATGGAAAATATTAGTGGTTTTGAAACCATGACGTTTTCAAATCACGGTATACCTTGAAACCGGTAATCGGCCCATGCCCATTCCTAACTTCAGTGTGCTACACTCAATTTTGTTGTTTTTTGGAAGGAAGACCCTTTGGCTTTACTGTCCGTCATCCAGAGTTGATAATGCTCAAAAAGATAAAACGTTATAGACAGTGAAGTGTCTTGAAAAATGTTTTACCACACTGATTTTTTTTTTTTTTATTTCACAAAAAAATACATGAAATCAGTCCTGGAGCAATCCAGAAAAGTAATTGGTTTAAAGTCACATGTCTCATGAGTTTCTATTTCAAATCTGAAGAAGATACCATGAAAAATGAGATTCCTGCAACCATTTTTCTGAGATTATGTCTAGTCCACCCCAAAATGAAATGCTTAATTTAATTTGAAAATTGTCCAGTTCTTTTTCTCCTTAACCCAGGTGAAATGTTTCTGATGTGGTTCAGGAGTGGCTTGGTTCTAGGAATGTGACAGCTGTAGCCCTTTTCCTGAATACGTCGGAGTATGGTGACTCTTCTTGAATCTGCTTTTCTTGAATCTGCTTTTCCTGACAATCTTTCCAAGACTGTGTTCATCCCTATTGCTTGTACACCTTTTCCTACCACACCTTTTTCTTCCAGTCAACTTTCTATGAATATATTTTGATACAGTACTCTGTGTACAGTCAGCAATTTCAGCAATTACCCTCTGTGGCTTACCCTCCTTGTGGAGGGTGTTGATGTTTGTCTTCTGGACAACTGTCAAGTCAGTAATCTTTCTCATAATTGTTGTTGCATATTCTAAACGAGCCCAAGGGGTATCCAGTATTTATACTCAAAATTGATCAAACCAATCAAGGTCAAAATGGAATATTCTGATTTTTGGAGATAACTGATTTTGTATTTATTTTCCAAAGCGGTAAGTTGTAACCATCAGAATTAAAACAAAAAAACTTTTGAAAAATTTCAGTTTGCGTGCAATGAATCTAGAATATAAGAAAGTTTGCTTTTTTTAAATAAAATTACAAAAAAATTAAGACCTTTTCCATAACATTCTAATTTTCTGAGATGCATCTTTAATAGGCTTTTATTTTTTCAGAGTTAAAGCAACAATCTGCTTTGTATAGGTTAGTGAATTATCATGACTTATTTAAACCCACTCACTTCACAAACATGCAAATAAATGCTGTTAAGCCGGATTATCCTTAGGATCTCCAGCATGGTCAGAATGCCTGTAACTGTCAGTGGTGTGTGTAATTAGCAGCTGCAAACGGTCAGTACGCTTGACAAGTCAGTCTGGATTAAAGGCACTCAAACTCACTTCAGGGTGATGATGTCTGACTTTTGTTTCTGTGAAGTGAAGTTTTAGGAATTAATAGATGCTGACTAGATATCTGTTTACACGCTGGGGAGGCAGATGGATTACTGGATAGTGAAAAGAGTGGCTTTTTGAGTGTGTGAGTGCAGTAGATTGGTAACTATATGGTCTTGGGCTTGCCTGGCATCTGGCCACTGTGATGAATGAGCCGCTTTGTGTGTGTTTATAATCAGGCCTTCACTAGAGAGCCTCCTCCCACCAATAGACCTCATGGCTTCCACTCATGGCGATGCTCTGCCCTGCGCCCGCCGTGTTGATAATTGAAGGAAGTTAGTGCTGGTACGTGTTTTGCTGGCCCCTGTTTGAAGGCATCTCAGTGTTTTCCCCTGAGTTTTTAAAGTGACGTGTGTAGTTCAACCATGTGTCATCACACCACTTGTTTTCAATTATTTCAGTCCTGTATGTGGCAGCTGTACTGAGTTTATTACTTGATCTCTATGTGTATTTTGGTCTCATTTCTAACCAAGCTCACATTTCTCATCGCTTAGTCATGTGATACGTGTCACCTGCCACAACGGTGGTGGCAGCAAAGCCTCCAGCTGCCCACAGTGAACCACAGCGGTGAACAATTGCAGTAATCCGAAAAGATTTTAAACATTTAATTTACATTTGCAACATTATAACCTTCCATGCTTTTCATATGAAGTGCCATTTTTACAAGTGAGCACCTTTAGCACTTCTCAGCCTTTTGACAAGGTACCCTGTTGGCCACATCAAAATTCCCATGTAGTCTAGAAGGTTTCCTCTGGAATATCTGCTGCTGTGACGGAATCTTTTTAAATATTATTGTAGAGAAACCGTAAACATCCATAGATAAGAGCATAATCATTCAAATTTTAAATTATTAAGTTTTTAGATTTCCAGATGTTTTAAGATCTTGTTATTCAGGATTCCTCCATTTGATTCCATGACTTTTCTAGTCTTTCACGATTTATTGGATAATCATTTTAGTTTTTTTTAGTGTATACGTATATTCTATTACAGTTATTTCTTAAATGGGCTTTTATTTTTTGACTTTCAGTTTTCATTTTAATTTTTAGTAATTTTGTGCATTTGTCATTCTTATTATATTGCTATTTGCATTTATTTAATTTTAATTTAAAATTTTAGTTCAGTTTTAGTAAAAAAAAAAATTTCAGTTTGTAATTTTGGTGCCTACACTTGTTGTTGCTAAAGCCATCCTGTTTTAGTTTTCATTTAATGTCTATTTCAATTAACAAAATGTTCTATATGTCATCTTGAGACCCCCTAAGAAGTCTGCTTAGTCGGCCCCCCAGTAAAAAACCACTGCCTTACATGGAGGTGGTACTGTTGTTTGGTTGAGTCACATTTCTCACAATCATGTGCTGATATCATTTTTCATTTTTATTTTACATCCATTTTCTATTTTTACAGCGTTTTGATGTTTTGGCCTTGTGTACTAGAGAATCAGAGTCACAACAAACATCTGCACACACACACACACACACATCTCACAGTATCAGCCTTGCTCTTGGCAGTAAATAGTAAGTCCTCTGTTGGTGATCAGTGGCCAGCCCGGCATTAAAAGAGAAGAGGGCATGAAGGGCTGCAGCAGCAGGAATGTACTGAATGTGACCAACTAACAAGCAAGCTCTTGATAAAGTAGCATGGTGTGCAAAAACAGACGCGCAAACTTTTGCCTTCATTTTACATGACTGTTTATAGAAGTGTGTGTGTGTGGAAGAGCTGTTGTCAGGTAGTTGTGCACTGGTCATTAGTTTACAGTCTGGCTCATTCAAAATAACATGCAAATAAAAGCTTTGTTTGCAATTGCAGCATAGGATTGAGTGTATAACCTTGTTTGTTCTAAATCATTCAATGCTCCGATATTTTTCACCATGCAGTGTCTAGTAGCACTTAACCCATTTGTGTTTTTCATTGTCCCCAGCCACACTGATTTCTACAAATCAGTTAGATATAATGTTATGCAAAAAAACAAAAAAAACAAAGACAGATACCAGTTGGCCTGTATTAACCAATAAATGCTGATGAGCTCTCAAAAGGGAGTGAGTGAGTGCTCTTAACAGGATAACCATCCAAAAATGAATATTGACTAATTATTTATTTACCCTCATGTTGTTTCACACCTGTATGACTTCCTTTCTTCTATGTAATATAAAAAGATAAATTGAGCATAGCTTCATTGTTTTCTTGTCTATAAAAGGGAAGTCAGTGGTCACTAAAATGGTATCATCATCTTTTGTGTTGCGCGGACAAAAAAAAGCAAGCCATGCAGATTTGTAATAGTGAGGGGTGGGTAAATAATCTATCGCTGTTGCTAAAATATGCAGTTTAATATCCTATATTAGGAGATAGTAACCAATATGAGGCCTATCTATATTGTTTCTCTCTTGATGGATTTGTCTGGCAAGTATATAACAGCGTTTTATCTAATACTTACTCTTTCTTTACCTTTCAGCCTTTCTTCAGATTGCACAATCTGCGAAAACTGGGCCTCAGCGACAATGAGATTCAGAAATTGCCGCCCGACGTTGCCAACTTCACACAGCTGGTGGAGCTAGACATCTCTAGAAATGGTGTGTAGAACCTTTTCTTTAATGTGCACTGCTACTGAAAAATAAACCTGCTTTTAAACTGCACCCATCTAGAGATATTTACACACACATCCTGTGTGCCACTTGAAGGTTTCTTTACACAGTGCTCTGGAATGTTGTCTTTGAGCCATGCCTATTTAAGAAGTGTACATCGGTTTCAACACCCAATTGTCTTCTCATGTGCCGAGGGACGTTTTCTGTTAGTCTCAGGATTAATATTGGTCTGTATTTTATACTGTGCAGTGTTATATTCTGCAACTCTGCAAATGAAGCGACTCTCACTAGGTCTGTAACGTGTAGCTCAGATCCCGTATAGAAGATACACACACACACACACACACACACACACACACTTACAGACGACTCACCACAGTCAAATCACCCTCTCCTCCCGTTCCTCCAGGCCATCTGGTAGCCATTATTAAGAAGCCTGAAAAAGTGCTCAGTTTGTCGTGACACTCCTTCGGTATATCTTGCTGACTGTGCCTCTCTCTCTCTCTCTCTCTTAGATATTTCTGAGATTCCCGAAAACATTAAATTCTGTCAGGCCTTGGAGATTGCAGACTTCAGCGGAAACCCCTTGTCCAGGTTAGTGTGCTGGAAGAACCCCCAAATCCCCCAAAAGCTCTGGCTCATACCAAATGACCCTTTCTTGATGATGAAAGGTTGGGAAGAGAGAAGTCGTTTGACACTAAAAAGTTTACAAATGATCATTTGTAATGTTATTTTTAAAAGCAGGCGAGAATGTAACAGACACTTTGTTTGGGTCAGTCAGAGCACACTGCTATTAGAGGATGTCAACTTAATTCATCACTCAAGTGCTTCCCACTCCTTATTTACATTAGAGCAGGAAGATGAGCGCTGCTGTTAGCAGTAACCGCTTTCAAAGACCAAACCTTTTTCCATTGTGCGTCTCATTTTTTCTTTTGTCTGTGTGGGTCTCAGGTTGCCTGATGGCTTCTCACAGCTCAGAGGACTGGCTCACCTATCACTCAATGACGTGTCACTGCAGTCTCTACCCAATGACATTGGAAAGTAAGTCGATATGAACACATTCTATTCCAGGTTTGTTTTTAGTTGGTTTCTGTTTTAGATTTTTTATAAAACCGCATAGAATCTGAAAAAAGCGCCTTCCACAAGAAACTGTATTGGGTAAAAATTTAAAAATAATTTTTTGCATGTAAACAATTATTGAAAAAATGAAGGTGAATGGTGATGGTGAATTTGCTTTATTAATCTGTTGTCCAGTAGAATTCCATCGTTTTTATTTGATTAAACATTATGAAGTCAAACTTTTGATGAATCTATTCATAGATCACTTTTTCACATACGATCTAACATGCTTTTAGAAAATAGAGAGGGTTCATATTTATTTCGTGCTGATAGATTTAAAAAGCAAGATCATAATATGTTTCTGTTATGTCAGTCATTAATAACAAACTATATGCATGTAGTACAGCCTCACAATGCAACCCATAATTTTATGCATTTAAAGTAATGGATAAAATCAATGTGCATCAAAGAGGAATACCTATGCAAATTTTATAATATTGAAATGCATGGGTGCATCATTTTTATAGCCAGTTCCCATTCCAATTTACATACAGACACAGACTGTCACTCTCCATTTCACACATGTACACACACACACACACACATGGTTTTTGGCTACTGTAGATGTCGTGCAGATGGAGGAGCCCCTTACTCTTCCGAACTAAGCAACACACTCACCATCTGACACTCAGTCTCGACTCTTTCTCTTTTTTTTTCTTCTCTCAGCTTGTCAAACCTGGTGACTCTAGAACTGAGGGAGAATCTACTGAAATCTTTACCCTCGTAAGTATTTTCCCATCAAACTACACATAGATCCAAATAGTTCATGCTCTGCATTTACACCCCCCAAACAATGGGGAAAAATAACATTAAATGTGAAACCTGTCTCCATCATCCTCTAGCTCTCTTTCCTTCCTGGTTAAACTGGAACAGCTGGATCTGGGCAGCAATGTACTGGAAGTTTTGGTAAGAAGCGGATAGTTTTGTTTGGTCCTGAGAATAACCGAGATGTTTTAGTAATGAAATCATGCACACACATGCATGCCATGTTTTTAGGTTTATTTAGTGCTTGTTATTTTTCTTTGCCCCAGTTGGATCTCTGAGTATCATTTCCATAGCTGAACCTCAGTGCCTGCCAATTAATTTAACATTAAATATTGTTTTATTTTTTGTAAATTATTGTTTGCCTCTTTTTCATTGCCTCATATCCTGTCTTTAATCTGCTTTTTTTTTATTCTTCCATTTAGCCTGACACACTTGGGGCACTGCCCAATCTTCGTGAGCTTTGGTTGGACAGAAACCAGCTCTCCTCACTACCTCCTGTGAGTACAGGCTGCTTCAGATTGGTTCATTAACATCCTGGTCATCTGTCTTGATGGTTTTGAAATATCTAGTTCAGATAAAGGTTCAAATTCATGCAGATGTTGTTTACCCTCAGCACAGCTGAATGCATGTACCATGTGCTTGTTCTGGTGATAACTGAAGTGGAAACTAGAGTGCTTTAATTCACTTTCAGCTAACTGAAAGATAACCTCTGTGTTTAACAGGAGCTGGGGAACCTGCGGCAGCTGGTTTGCTTGGACGTGTCAGAGAACCGTCTATCAGAGCTTCCCACAGAGATCAGTGGCCTTATCGCCCTCACGGACCTGCTGCTCTCTGAGAACCTCCTGGAAGTCTTGCCAGACAGCATTGGTGAAACTCTATATCCCTCTTACAGACATCAATAAATATGAGATTGTTCCTGCTTTTTGTACGGAGACATGGTTTTTAAAATAAAAATGTTGTCCCGCCTTCATCATAATCTCTGTATCAATTTACTGAACACTAAGTGTGTACCCAGTCTAAAATCAGTCAGCACCTGTAAGGTGACAAACAAAACGGTCACACTTGCATTCAGTCTGATACATTATTTGCTCACAGGGTGTTGGCATTTAGTTACATGTGACTTGTGAGCTTTATGATGAGTCAGAGGGAGAATTTGAATCACCCTGTGTCAAAGTTCCAATCAGGTTACATGTTACAAAAATCTTAAAATATTTGGTTTCTTTCAGGACAATATGATACACCTTTATTATGATACATATTTATTATTTATGTAAAATTGTCCAAATTAGAACTTTTTTTAATTGTTATGATCATAGTCAATGTTTAAAGTTGAGTTGAGAATTTTTTTCGTGATTAGAGAATCACAACACTGCCCCCTAGTGTCAGCAGATTTAGGTCATCATAAAGCTGCACTGTCATTACAAGTTTAAGCTTAATGTTTATTTTTTTTATTTCAGCTACTATTGCTTGCATATACTGTGTAATTAATTTAAAAATCATGTTTTTGTCCTAAGTCAGTGTTCATCTTGAAACCATTTTAATATGACTACAGTAGTTTTTGTACTTATTTCAAGGCATCCGTGATTTTTTCAACAGGCTCACTTAAGAAGTTGTCCATTCTGAAAGTGAACCAGAACCGCTTGGTGCATCTCACAGACTCTCTTGGCGAGTGTGAGAACCTGACAGAGCTTATGTTGACTGAGAACCTTCTCCAGGTACAAAACCTGCACCACCTGATATCTGTTATGCCTGCCTTTATTTGCTTACTGCACTTTCTTTAATTCTATGACACTGTTTTTGGAGCATCAAGTTGTATTTTATGTAATGCTTCCACATTTTTTGCTGTATATGAGAGTGTTTTTTTTTTTTTTATCGTGGGAATGATATGTAAACATCAGCTTTAGATTGAAATTAATTTACATTGCATTTGTTTGTTTACAGGATGCTTTCATCTGAAATAACTTATAAATGAGTAATCACAATTAATCGTTACAATATTAGCATGACTGCATTTGCAAATTTTAGGAGGAAAGCAGATGTGTCAGAGCAGAGCCCATTGTGAAAACTTTCTCTTTCAGTCCCTCCCTCGCTCACTTGGGAAGCTGAAGAAGTTGACCAACTTGAATGTGGACCGAAACCGCTTGAGCAGCGTGCCAGCAGAACTGGGAGGATGTGCCAGCCTGAACGTGCTCTCTCTCAGAGATAACCGTTTGGGAAAACTGCCTGCTGAGCTCGGCAATGCAACAGAATTACATGTGCTGGACGTGGCAGGCAACAGGTGAAAATGCATCCTCTATTTCACAGGTTTTAGATGTCAGAATAACCATAAGAATTGCTACCAGCTTTTTGTTTCATGCACTGAAGTTTCTTCACTTCTTGCTGTCTGTCAAAGGTTGCAGAATTTACCATTTGCATTGGCCAATCTCAACCTGAAGGCTATGTGGCTGGCAGAGAACCAGTCTCAGCCCATGCTGAAGTTCCAGACAGAGGACGATGAGCAGACTGGGGAAAAAGTTCTCACCTGCTACCTGCTGCCTCAGCAACCCTCATCGAGCCTTGGTAAGACACTTCGCCATCCTTGTCAATGGAGCTGTCAAGTCACACCCAGAGAAGCTTTGCATAGCCAGACTAAATGGCTACATGTCTACCCCATTTTGCAGATTATTCTGACTTACAGCTTGTTACTTAGTCAGGAACAGATAATTTGACTGAAAAAAAAACTTAAATCATTCTGTGGTAGTCCTTTTTGTTCGAAAAAGTGCATTTAAATTAGGGCTGCACAATAAATCCAAATTGCGATTAGACCGAAGCTGTGAATGTCATGCTTATCTTGTCAGTGAAGCACAGTTCTGTGATCAGTAGTAAATATCTATCCGAAAGCCAGAGGGCGCTCTTGCGCGGAAACTCCAAATATGCCTCACAGAAGAAACCCGACGGTTGCTGAATAAACAGAAGATTTAAATGCTTTCATTGATTCATCGTGACTAATGAATACATGACTATGGCAATATATGGTTTATACACACTAAGTGTGTGCCCAGTCTAAAATCAGTCAACACCTGTAAGGTGACTAACAAAACGGTCACACTTGCATTCAGTCTGATACCTTATTTGCTCACAGGGTGTTGGCATTTAGTTACATGTGACTTGTGTGTTTTATGATTAGCCAGAGGGAAAATTTGAATGAGTTGTTATTATTCTGTCTAAGAAGCCACATCATCTCACAGAAGGAATTATTTCAAACACTCGACTGATGTTATGAAGTGAGTTTGGAGTAAAAAACGTAATATTAAATGCGGTATTTTCATGTCCTTTCAGATGGAGCAGCATTAAGGCCTACTACACAGAGCTGTAGTTCATTATCGTGAATGATTTATTTGATTTAAGTAATTGAACGATTATATATCATCAGCATTTTTTATAATTTTTTTCCTTCCTCCCGGTAGCTTGTCAGAGATCTACAGCTCTGTGTAGTAAATGCTGCTGTTTTACTACTAATCACAGAACCGGCTTTACTGACAAGATGTGCATGACAATCGCATTTGATTAATTGTGTAGCCCTAATTTAAAAGCACTACAAAGAGAACTGTCTGGACTGTAATCACACCATTTCAAGCATTTATATATATATATATATATATATATATATATATATATATATATATATATATATATATATATATATATATATATATGTATGTGTATATATATAGTAAATATTAATTAAATACAGATATATGGAAACGTCAGGCTCATATCGGCCGATAATATTGGCAAAGCGATATACCGTTCGGGCTCTCGTAGTCTTCGCCTCAGACAGCTGTACAGCATGGGAACAGAGAACAGTAAGGAGAAACAAAGAATATTGGCCGATACATCAGTATCTGTTTTTTTTTTTTTTTTTTCGTTAATATCTGTATCTGCCCCAAAAAATTTATATCGGTCAGGCACTGAAGACTACACCCATTGTGAATCCAGGACACGCATCAAATTGCAATATTTTGTAATCTACTTTGCAGAGAATCTACTGGAGAGGAGCGTTGATGAGACCTGGCCCACAGACACTAATTTGAACAGGGTATCGGTCATTCACTTCCAGGATGACTCCAAACATGAAGAGGAAGATGAGGAGAGTGCAGCAGAGAAGAGGGTGAGCGTGGAAATGTGTACAGGATGTTTATGATTTCTGGAAAACTGTTTACAGTGTGCTAACACTCTTGCTGTATATGTGAACCAGCAGGGTCTTCAGAGGAGAGCCACACCTCATCCCAGTGAGTTGAAGGTAATGAAGAATGTCATTGAAGCCAGAAGAAATGAGGCTTATACAGCCAAGCCAGATGAGGATCTGGAGTCCCCGGACTCTGAGGTAAATTCAGTCAAAGGCAGAATTGTTTAGTTTTTTTTTTTTTTTTTCTTCTATTAGTTTCCATCAATTTGAATGGAAATAAATGCACAGAATCAGTTTATTTGTAGAACTATGGTGCACTGATAGTATACCATGTTTTGCAAAATATGTCATCTTTTTATCATCTAAAATGTGTCATGACTTGTTTATTATTAATGACGATGCAGTTGTTTATTTTATCTCTTTTTTTCCTTATGGTTCTCTATTCTGTTGGATAATTTCTTTGTGGAGTGTGGGGAACTTAAATGTGTTTGTTTATAAAAAATGCAAATTATATTCAGGTGCAACTTACTAAATACAGTAATTTCATACAAATAGTTTACAAGGGAAAACTATCAAGACTTAAGGCATGAATAAATATATCGCTGTTGACATAAATCAACAAGTTGTATGTCTGTAAGGATAAGATTGACTAAAATGACCTTTGTCATATTTTTAATATTACTTACAAACAGTTCTATATATATATAATGTGTGTGTATATTATATGTATATAAGTATATGTGATTATTATTTAATTGTTAAATACGAACTGCTCAGTATTTCTTTTCTTTTTTTCTCATTTTTTCACAGGAAAAACGGTTGAGTGGGCTGTCCAATCAAAGTCATGATTCTCAGGCATCCAGTAGCACCGCCTCTGCCAATTCTCAGGATGAGAAGCGGGGTGTACACAGTACAGGTGTGGAGATTAATGATGGTCAGGGTCAAGAGGAGGAGGAGCTGGATGAGATGGAGGTGGAGTATACTGAGGTATGTATGAAGTATGTTCAGCACATCCTGAATGTAACTGTGACCTCTAATGTACAAGTGCAAGCTACTGTAAAGATAATGTTTTGGTTTTGGTCCCCCGATTCTGAGCCGTAATGATTCAGTCGCTACATTGGTAATCCAAGAAACCGTTTTCTTGCCTTCGCAGCCTACTGTGCACTTTGCTGAAGACCCCATCATCCGCGGCGGTGATGAGGAGGAAGAAGATGAGAATGAAGAGGATGATGAAGATGCTGAAAGGAGCGATGAGGACCCTCGAACACCATCTTTTCCTGCAGAGAAACAGCGGCTCATACGTAAAGACACACCACACTACAAAAAGCACTTCAAGATCACAAAGCTGCCCAAACCGGAGACTGTTGCTGCTCTGCTGCAAGGCTTCAGTCATGACGGCCTCTCACCTACTGCTCACACCCCTGAGGACGAGAGGGATGGTGAGGAGGAGGAGGAAGATGAGGAGGACGAGGGAGGAGTAACAGTCAACACCCCTTTTCAACAAAGACTAGAAGCAGCTGAGTTAGAAGACAGCAGGCTGAGTCAGATGAACTCGTCCCTGCAGCCAGTGAAGGTAAGAAGGGCTCACTTCTAGAAGCAGTGGTGAGGGAAATCCTAGTTTCTTCATTAAAAGTTGCTGAAATCAATTTATATTGTCTGAGGGTTTAAGTGGAGTTATTTAATAATCATGTTCATACATCTTAGTGCAGAATGTGGAATTTTTTCAGTCTAAGATATACAAAATACAGTGCTAAAAGTTTGAGACCCCTTGTGTAAATCTGTCCATTTTACATTTTTCAAATTTAATTACAATTTTTAATTGCAAAATTATATTATCAGCAAAAAATGTACGTTATAACATTGTTCAAAAGTTTAAGGTTAGTAAAAGGCTCACTGAAGCTGGATTTATTTGTACAAAAACACACTAAAAACACAATTTTTGTGAAATGTTATTGCAATTTAAAATAACAATTTTAAAATTACAGTAATATTTTAAATTGTACATTTATTCCTGTGATGGCCATTACTCCAGTCATCACTGTCACATGATCTTTCAGATATTATTCGACTAGTCTCTCGTCTTTATTGATCAAAAGACACATTAATTCTTACTGACCTCTAACCTTTGGAACAGTACTGTACAGAAAATTTTAGAATCTCTTTTGGTTCGTCTCACTTTTGTTTTAGTTTGTTGTCTCACACTTTTTGACCCCTCTGTGACGATTTTTGTTCATTCAGATTCATTCATTGTATCAGAACCATCGTGTCATTGGAATGAATATTGGCAGCATGCAAATTTTTTGTCTGTTTGATAAATGCTTGTTTTAAGATGACCTCCGCCTTTGGTCTGATTGAAAGGACAGAACCTCAAATGAAAAAGTTTCTCTTTGTTTTGCCCCACCCTCTGGCTATGTTTAGCTCCTCCTCCACAGCTTGGCTCCACCCCATTGAGCACTGCTCTTGCTTCTCATCATCATTTGCTGTCTCTGTTACCTGGGGAAATCAGTGCACACTGCCCTCTTTGCCCACCTTTTCCACAGCTGTCTGTGTGCTGATCATTTTAAATTATACCTGATCTTCACATCAATGAACAATTCCACCATGTTTTTTTTTTATATATATAATTTTTATTGTGTAGAAATATGAGGACTCTCATTGGTCTTTAAAATGCATACTGTAACCAGAATATAGCATGAATCCTTTAGTGAGAATTTATTTCCTACAAACATGCAACATAATGCTTTGCAATCATTCATTGAGTTCTGAAATATGATTTAATTCAGCTATACATATTTAAAATTAATATTTGAAGCCAAGATTTATATATATATCTGGTTTAAAATATTTTGAATGTGGTCAGGAAGGTGTGTGTGTGTGTGTGTGTGCTTGTGTGTGTGTGTGCGTGTGTGTGTGCGTGCGTGTGTGTGTGTGTGTGGTCTCCATGAGTGGCTGAGGAATGCTTGTGCAGGACTTGTGTGTGCATGTTTTCAGTTTGAAAAAAGTAAATTGCTGTTCCTTTGTGAATATTGACATTTGTGTGCATGTTGGTAATTGCTTTATATCTGTGTTTTATAGCATTGACACGCTAGTGATTTGTCTGAGGTTAATATTGACGACCTGTAACTTGGGTTGCTTAATCCAGACAGTTGGGCTGTTTTGATTTCCCTGTCATGTCTTATTAAATTGCTAAAATTGCTAAACATTTTAAACTTCATTCTTAAAGTTTGATGTGACTGTAAAATTACTTTTATTCAGAATTGCAATGTTCTGTTTTTGTACAGATACTGTATGAATAGCAAGCTCTTCCAGATAATTTTGTTCCGTTTTATTTGATGAGTCTGAGAACTGAGCTGTGCTGTTGTTTGAAAGCTCTTTCAGTGTGTATGGCAGTGTTGTGTGCTGTATATGTGGTGGTTTTGGAAGCGCCCTGTCTAACTGTGGCTGTGTGTCTGTCATTCAGTCACCTGTGTGAATGTTTGTTCGATTTATTTTAATTTCCAGTCATACAACCTCTGTTTTTTTTTTTTGGCCTGACTAATCTGCATGCCCTCTCGCTGGTTCCTGTCCTAACAGGGGGTGTCATTTGATCAAGTCAATAATCTGCTGATTGAGCCTGCTCGAATTGAGGAGGAAGAGGTCTGTACCTACTCTCTTTCCGCCCAAACTCCCGCTCTCTTCCTCGCTCTCTCCCTCTTTTGATCATTCATTCATTACTCACTCATCGTTCACTGCAGTTCAGGGAGTCACGACCCATCACAAAATTCCTTCATTAATCCATACCGAATGGCCAGGGAAATTGCTGACTAACATTTACTTCTAAGTCACAGCTGTAATAGATCTTAGTGTTTGGAGAAGAAGATGGTCATGGTGCAGCTGTTAGATGAAGAATATTCTGGGTTGAGTACTTCAAAAAATAAAAAGTCAAGCTTTTGCTGTAATGAAGTTACAATGTAAGTCTATTGACCAAGGCGTTTTCTGTGGTTATTGAAAGCATGTCATAAAGTATATATCTTTCATCTTAATAATTACCCTTAAGTTTTAAAGAAACATTGTGTTTCCATTACCATGTTGTCTCCAAACTAGATTCTATTACTGTCTGCTAGCGTTTTTTCTTGTTTTTCATTTCTTCCCTCTTTTCCACCGCCTACCCCACTGTCAGGTTCTGCCACCTAGGAGCAAGGAGCACATAGTGGAAACTTGTATTTATTTTTGGCTGCATCATATTACAAATGTCTCTGTTTTGTCTGGTTGTAATGAACAATAATCACACAAGAAGTTGTTTGTAGTTCCGTAATGAAATAATTAACATTTTGTTACTTGCCATGTAAAAATATATGCCATAAATGTGACTGATGTTCCAGGTTCCCCAAACACCAGTCATTGTAAGTAAATCAGATGGAGTGAGATTTGTTGTTCTCCAAAACCAAAACCCACCAAATTATTGTTTGTTTCTTTTTCATAAAAATATGTAAATACTTCCATATTGTCAGTCATGCAACTAATTTCAACATAGTGTTGATAACCTCTCTGATATATCACAATAAGGCAATAAGTCAGTCATTTTCAAACATTTGAATACACTAATCCATGTCATAAATGTTCTTTTGTAGTTTTTTTATTTTTATTTTAATGAATGGATAGTTCTGTTCCTTTAATTAATTAATTCCTGAGCCAGTGCCAATGTAAGATAAGTGACCATCAGCCATAGCATTAGACCACATAAGTTCATTACTTTGCACTTTGTTTAATATGCCTGAAGCTGAGCATTTATTTATATTAGACAAACAATGGGCTGTATGTCTCCAGAGATTTCATTGTCCAAGAACATTGTTCTCTTTTCTTCACTTAAGTTTTGTGTTTTTCCATCTACCCACTCACTTTGCATGGCTGCTGTTGTAGAATCAACCACATCTAGTCCATCACACAAAAAAGTTCACCACCCTCCCATTCATTTTGTGACTATTGGGTTTGTCACGGTGTGATTGTTTGGTGATGTGTGCCATCACTTAATCAGTCAGTACAAATGTAAAGTGGTTTAAGATTAAATTGTCCTCAATTGAACAGTTATTAGTTTTTAAAAAATGTTTCTGTTTCTCCTGATGTCATTTATAAAAAAAGGACAAATAACTATGAATTGAATTGGCTTAGGTCTCCTTTATTTAGACCATGAATGTGTTACAGTACAATGTTCAGTAGCATTGAACTAGATGTGGAGTCTTCTGCCATTAATCTGCAAAACTTGAATCAATGCAAGTTTTGAGACGGGTGATGTTCAATCTTGAGCATGTGTGCTTCATACAGTCTGCATTAATCAAACAGATCCTTGGTGTCCTGTCCCAGCAGTGCTGGCCTCCTCTCCTTGATTCTTCAGACTTTTGACTATTTGATCAAATGTTATATATGAAAAATATTAAACATACTGTTAATTTAGTTGAATTGTACTCAAATGTCTTTCCCTGATTCTTGGAGCAACATTGTTCTTGGTTTTAATAATTTTATATACCCTATGGTTTGAATTCAGTAAGACTAGGATGCATTAAACTTAAAAAGTAACCGTAAACTTACTGATTCAAATAAATGCTGTTCTTGTTCTTAAATGCTGTTGAGCACAGAATCCAAAAACGTTAAAACAAAATTTTACTGGACCGTCTCTTTCATCACATTAGTCTAATAATGAAATTGTTTATTTTTTTTTTTTTTACATGCAGAACCCATTGAACATTAAAGATGTTCATGTAAACAAACTTTCTGTATAGAATAGATCAACGTACATTATGTATAGACTTTATGGTGTCTGTACATATAAACTGTCCAGTGTGAGTAAAGGCTGGAATACAATACACTACATTTACCTAGATTTTTCTATATTTGCCCTGATTTACAGTCTGGGAACATCCATTGTAGCTGCAAAAAGTCAGAGCCAGCTTGCAGATTTTAAAACCGCATAATGTTTTGTGGGCACAGACTTTTTTTCCAGTTAAGTCTATGTTGCCCAGTTTTTCTCTGTAACCGTTTACAAAATCTTTATCGTCTGGCGTATTCCTGAATCCTGCTTTAACTGTGTGCATCATGTACAGTTCACACCAGTTCTTTTTATAATACTCTAGTGTTGAATTTTCCACTCCAAAGATTGAAAAGATTTGTGTAAACTACTTGAATCTGTCACATTCCCAAACTGCTTCAGTAAATAGACAAAAGCAGTCAGGCTGACCCAGCTTGGAAACATCAGGTACTCATCTTATCAACAGAGGTGTTGGGCTTCTGTGTTCTCCTTCAGCTTGGTGTTTAAATGCATGTCTGAATATGAAAAGCGTGTCCAATAATCCATAAATTAGAGCTCATTTTTTAATGTATGTAAATGAACACATTGTGAACATCAAGGAAAGAAGGCTGGTTGGGACAATCTATTTGATCTGTCTGAACAGAGATGCAGTCGTTCATATTATAAATACTTTCTAAACAAGCATGCACTGCATGAAAACACTTTTTAGTTTAGTTTTTTTGTTTTGTGAGTCAATCCACGCATATCATAGCAAACGTTTTGAAGTATTTCATTCTGCATTTGTCTGTGAATTTCTGATCTCTCTGCTTCATCTGTAGCTGACCCTGACTATCCTGAGGCAGACCGGTGGGTTGGGCATCAGCATAGCAGGGGGGAAAGGATCTACACCCTATAAGGGCGATGATGAGGTACATTTCAATGAGCTTTCAAGCAATAGATGAGGTTCAGTAAATGTGGTTTGTTTTAATGTACTGTATGTCCTTTTCAGGGTATTTTCATCTCTAGAGTATCAGAAGAAGGCCCTGCAGCTCGTGCTGGGGTCAAAGTGGGAGACAAACTTCTTGAGGTGAACTTCTGTTTTCATTTTCTCTTTTGAGCTGCCCCATTCAGAGCCAGCCATTCAGAACCAGTGCCTTAAATCTTCTGTCACTGCATTCGTCTGTTCTCAGGTGAACGGAGTAGACCTGCACGGAGCAGAGCATCACACAGCCGTCGAGGCCCTGCGTAATTCAGGGACGGCCGTGGTTATGACTGTTCTGCGAGAACGCATGGTTGAACCGGAGAACGCCATCACCACCACGCCACTGAGACCAGAAGATGATTATTTCCCCCGGGAGAGACGGTCCAGTGGGGTGCCTTTCCTCCTGGACCCTGCCTCTCCTGCTGTCAGCGCTGGACCGATGCTGAAACTAGCCACTTGTCTGATCCGCAACGATAAAGGTTTAGGGTTCAGCATTGCTGGAGGGAAAGGGTCGACCCCGTACCGAGTAGGAGACACGGTAAACACAAGACGCTCTTGCATTTACACTCGTGTCTTGCCTTGTTGTGAATATTTTATGGTGTGTTCATTGGTTCGGTGTCAGGTTGTGCAGTGTGGTTTACAGACATCAGGATGTCATCCGCTCTCTCCGTATGTTTAACATGTTTAGCAGAAGCGTATGGACTGCGTGAGCTTCTGCATGATGCTTCTCAGCACCTCTAGGATGGCTGACCGAGATGGCAATGATTAGAATTACAGGGACTGACACCTGATAGGGCCAGTAGATTATCAGATGGCAGGGGATGAAGTATTTTTGGATCTCCACTGCAGACACACATCATACTGCCCTCTATCTTTCTGACATGGCCACATTTTTGCACCACTTTCACGAAGGAGACACGGTCTCACATTAGCACATGCACGCACTCTGTGCTGAGTAATTGTAAGTCCTGTTTTTGTCCTTCTGCTCGACATTTGTGCTTGTTTTTACTAACAAGTTGCTGCTTTGTGTCTTCAGCATGAAACGTTCTGATCCCAGTTTTAGAAAACGTACTTGGAAAGTGCTGACCGTTTGTAGACTCTGTTAAACTGTTGAGATTTAGAATCAAGTGGCCTTTAAGGTCATCAATAGTTGGTTCTTTTAATACTGCATGGTCTGAATTACATCTTTAGAGTTGTACATAAGCCCATATAATAAACCACTAAAAGCACGCCAGGTAATTTTAAGCTAAGGTCAGCGGGATCATTTCTGCTCTAGAGGCTCGAGGCATTGCAGCATGTTACACCCGCAGACTGACCAGCTCTCAACAGCTGTACAGGAGCACTGAGCACTGAACCAGTCACTGCAAGAGATACTAGCATTGTGTTACTACACGTGTGTTACCGGTTTTTAATTCTTCGTCAAACTCCCCTAGGACTCTTTACTTTTCTTTTGGTTCTTGTGAAAAGTGTTAATCAGATGAGACTTGATTTAGTTTGTATAAACTTTCAAAAGCTTTTTTCTTTTGTTGTTTTATTAAGTTTAGTTGTCTACTTTTTACTGTATTCACTTTTTCTGTTTTTTATTTGTTTCTTGCCAAGAGTGGTAGCTCTAAATCATCAAAAAACAATCACTTCTTTGTAAATGTTTCTTTGTGTATTTTACAATGGCGCTTTTTACTGTATTTTTGGGAAAATTGAGAGGTGAGATTATCATTGGCTGTGTTTTTCTCTCAGGGAATCTTCATCTCTCGTATTGCTGAAGGAGGAGCTGCTCACAGAGACAATATCCTGCACGTGGGAGACAGGGTCATATCAGTGAGTTCATCCGTCTCTCTAGTTAATGTAGCTTATCAGTTTAATCAAGGTTTAAAAGGATAGTTCACTCAAAAAATAGTAAATGTTAAAATTAACTCAGTTTAAAAAAAGAAAGTGTCAGAATTTGTTCCATGTTTTTCACACAATACTACTGTATGGTTTTAAATGTAGCACACATAACTTTTGAAGCTTGAAAGTCACTATTCTCCTTCATTATACAGAAGAAAATTGTCTCATGTTGTGTCTTACTCACACCCAAACCCATTTGACTTTATTTTGTAAATGACAACATCTACATTTATGGGTCTAAAAAATGTTTGGTTCCTGGGTATTAGATCTAAATAGTCACTTTACATTGTGAGAAACGTACTACTACTAATAATAACCGGCTCAGCTCACTGCATGGGTGAGTTAGTCTGAGTTAGTTTTAGCCCAGTCTTCTGCTGTTTTACTGTGCTGTACACTATAACCTCTCTGCTTTACACAATGAAATGATGTCCGTGTGTAATTGTGAACTCTTAGTCACTTTGCCTGTATTGCGACTCAGCATTATAACAATTATAATTCTCCCTTGAGCCCTCTCTTTATGTTGAGATTGTGCTGCTTCTCCCTCTGTCCTTGCATGTGTTTCACTAACACACTTCTTTCCTGCTTGGTGTGGGGTGTGGTGATGGGAGGTTTTTGACTTGTTCTGCTGTCACGGTAGCTGCATGTGTTACCCTAGCAGCGGCCCTTCTGTCACCCTGTGGTAAGCGCCGGTACTGAATGGTCAGCGCTGACCTCTGTTTGTCACCAGCTGCTAAACAAAGTAACCAGAAAACAAGAGTAGTCTTCCCTTACATGGGAAGCAGGACAGATTAGGCCACATCCCTTGGCTTTACAAAGAGAATCTCAAATATTATACAGTCTTTGTGAAAGTGCACAAAACTGCAGCAACATTAGGCCACAGTTTCAACACAGCATGTGGTGTCAAGACATGACCCAGATCATAATTAAAGACTAGTGTTTAAAGATCCATAGTTAAAGGATAGTAATGTGATGAATCAGTAGTACTTTTATATACAAATTTATACTGGAGTTGATGCTTATTAATGGAATTAAAAGCAGGTTGCATGTCCACTCAATCCCGAGGCCTTTTGTACTTTAAGTAACTTTGATGTCAAGATGCTACAGTTACATACAGATCTGTTTGTCTGCCTTACCAAAAACCAGACTGATACTATTTCAGTGAGACTAAAGTATTTGCATGGCATTTTTAAAAGGTATTTTATTTCTTTAGTACATCTGTAATCAAACTTTTAAAGTGCATGTTACCATTATAACAGTAGTTTCTCCTGGACTAAGCTCACTTTATGTGAACGCAAGGTCCGCTAATCAAAGTATATGAGATATATCTGGTATTCATTGAAATATGACAAGCTGTAGTCGAGTTTGGTCATGGTTTTCTTGAAGCTGCTTTTTTTATACTCTCCCTAACACACAACACATGATCTTGCTACCTAAAGCATCTCCAGCATTTCCTCTTTCTTCTGTGGCACATTCCCCTTTCTTTTCACTTCCCTGGTCAAATGTGTCTCAACATTTTGATTTGATGCATGATTTTCACTGAGAACCCAGGTTTTCAAAACCAAGTATATGTAAGGGAAGTGGAAATGACATTCTCTTTGAATGCATGAGAGAGCTCTACATTGGCTGTCACAAGATGATCCAGATCAGTCCTGAACATGAACATACTGTATTTCACTCAACTAACACCTGGACTAATGTGTCTTGAAAACCCAGCTAAAAGAAATGCTGCCTGTAATAATTAAAGAGCCAATAAGACGTAACAAGCTCAGCATGAGGCCCTCTCTGATCCTCTGGTGTTTGGCTGTTGCTCCAGATCAATGGTGTAGACATGACAGAGGCCAGACATGACCAGGCAGTAGCGCTGCTTACCGGCACCTCCCCCACCATCACCCTCCTGGTCGAACGGGACCAGGCCAGTGCAGGGGGCGCCTCCCCTCGAACTCGACCTCATTCGCCCCCTCCTCCAGAGCCGTCTGACTCACCTGAGCAAGAGGAAGGAGATGAGCACCTTGGAAACCATCTCAACTGCCCCATGGAAGACGAATACCCCATTGAGGTGAGAGCTGGGCCATGACACAAGGCTATGACGTTGAACTTTCAGAGAGAGAGTGTGTGTTTTTCTCCCCATTTGAGGAAATATTTGAAACTAGTTTAATCTCATAACAGCTTCATCTTGCTGTTTTAATGCCTCATTCAAAAGAGAAAATGGTGCACGGTATGAACATTGCGTAGTGGATTTATTGTGTTAGGATTGTGATTTGGGCTTTTAAAATTTACTCTATTGCTTTTGCATTTAATTAATGTTCCCTTTTTATTCATGCCCACTTCATGTAGTTGTGTAGATTTGCCTAGAAGATGCATCTCCGTTTCAGATAACTGAACATTCAGTTTAACTGTATTTACCATTACCATTCAAAAGCTTGGGGTCAGTAAGATATATATATATATATATATATATATATATATATATATATATATATATATATATACTAGTGCTGTCAATCGATTAAAAAAAATTAACTAATTAATCGCACAATTTTTTTAAATTAATCGCGATTAATCGCGATTAATCGCAATTAAAAGACTGAAACTTTTTGGATATGTAAATGTAAAATGTAAATAATTAATGTAAACTCAAGACAAAGAAACTATTTAAATTCAAAATATGATTGTTTATTGGAATTTTTGTTTAACTTGTAACACAGATTTTCTCATGTAAACAACATACCTGCAATAAACCATCAATATCCTCCAAATTAACTGTTGGCTTGAAAGCCATATTTATTACAGAAATAAAAACACAGGCATGTAAGTACCATTTGAATTTCAAAACAATCAATGCCAATAATAGACAAAAATGATTTCCATGTTGAATTCTAAGTGGACTGCAAAAAAAATCCAAAGTATAGTCATTGCCAGTGCTTTAAGTGGGCCAGTATGCACCTGTACTCAGTACCGCCACTTCCAAATATAGCTCTTGAGCATACCGCCACCTCTCTGTGCGCCCAGAACGTGCTTGTAGCGTACCGGTACGCTCATTTGGACATCTGTTTTAATAGAGGTTTTAATCTTTCACCTGCACTGCCGATTTTCAGAGCGCCCTTCACAATGCAAGCTTCCTAATTCATCCCACCCAGAGCAGAAACTACATTACCCATTCACCCTTAAGTTATACAAGTGAATAGCGCATGTGTCGCTTTTCCCACTGTTAAGTGTCAACATATCAACGTGGCCGGAGAAGGTGTGTGAAACTCGTTGTGAGTTATACTAAAGCAAAATCTTGAGTATTTATTGTCTGATAAACATTAAAAACTGTCTGCGGAGGTTGAGTCGTTCTGCAGCCAGCCCCCGCTGGCGGTTCATTGGCTGCAGCATCTTTTTTCTAAGTTCTAAAAAAATACCGTAGACGGCAAGGCACAAATTTAGATATTCATTTATCTAATTAATCTATAGCCTATGCACAAAAACAATATGATCTTTTTGTCCCCTTTTTGTTTTAAAGCTTGATGAAGAGAGAGAGCGCAAGTTGCTGCAGCTGCAAGGACAGTGATGCACGCGCACAGGAGTGATTGACAGTTCGCGGCACTGTGTACAAAAAATACTCCGCTACACAATTATTTCGTTTATTTTCGTTTAAGCTTATTAACGTTAGCGTTACAGAAAGGTCTGATTTACGCACTGTTACAGTCATTGTTTTTTTTTGTTTTTTAAACAATGACATTTGAGTTCATGATTTTAATGTTGCTGTTTCTTGTGGCAGACTAAATGAAGAGTAATGTTTCTTGTGGCAGACTGAAGAGTAATCCGGCAGAGTTTTATACTGAAACTTTCCGTCTAAAAGTCCTTCCTTGGTCTTATCCATATTTCTTTGCACGTTGAACACACATAGGCCACAACTGGAAATAAAAAAAACTGCAACCGCGTTAATTGCGTTATTTTTTTTTAACGCGTTAAATATTTCAAATTAATCGAATGCGTTAACGCGCTAATTTTGACAGCACTAATATATACATATATATATATATATATATATATATATATACACCGTATATATATATATATATATATATATATATATATATATATATATATATATATATATATATATATACATAGTACACATATACATATATATTTTAAGAAAATTAATACTTTTAGTCGGCTAGGCTACATTAAAATGAATCAAAAGTGACAGTAAAGACATTTCATACTACAAAAGCGTTTAAAATAAATGCTGTTTATTTAGCGTTGTCTTCATCAAAAAATCCTGAACACTGCCACAGTTTCCACAGAAAAATGAAGATTAAGAATAGCATAATAATAAAATATTAAACAGCACTTAAGCAGGCTGTAACATTAACAATAATAAGAAATGTTTTTGTTTTTATCATTGTAATTTTAAGCAACCTTGGTGAACATGAGATACTTCTTTTCATTAAAAAATAGTAATTTTAAATAGTAATGTTAATTTAAAAATAAAAATCACATTTATAATTATTGGTTAATTTCAAAGATTATTTATCTTTCGTATTTATTATAGTAATATTTCACAACATTGCTGTTGTGTTTTGCTGTATTCTTAATTAAATGCAGCCTTGGTAATTAGGATAGTTTTCATTACAAAAAAAAAATATCTTACCAACCCCAACATTCTAAAATAATATATATGTATATCTACTGCAAAATCTGTGCTCCTTTTTTCATACATCTGAATTTCCTGTCTGGACAGGAAGTGACGCTGATCAAAGCTGGTGGTCCCCTGGGTCTGAGCATTGTAGGGGGTAGCGATCATGCCAGCCACCCGTTTGGAATTAATGAGCCAGGGGTGTTCATCTCAAAGGTAAAATAAATGAGGTTGGATGTTGCAGGTTTATGTCAAAAATGAATGGCATGATTTGTGTTCTGTGACGCTTTTGTCCGAATTGAGTTCTGACCTTTTTGTTTCTGGGTAGGTCATCCCCAATGGCTTGGCCTCTCAGAGTGGACTTCGTGTGGGCGATCGAATCTTGGAGGTGAACACCGTCGACCTCCGACATGCCACACATCAGGAAGCTGTCAGAGCCCTGCTCTCCAACAAGCAGGAGATCCGCATGCTTGTGCGCAGAGATCCCTCGCCCCCTGGCATGCAGGTAGACACACTCTGACTAGCAGAGGACAAGTGTAAGCAAAACCTGCACTAATAAATATCACATTTGGTCTTTTCCTAAAAATCTGCCAAAATGGTCTGCAATGAGAAAGGCACTTGTACAAATATTTGGCTAATTTTTTAAGCTAAAAACTTTTGATAGGTAATGATCTCAATCTCAACTTAATGAGACCAGAACATCCTCACATACCCTCTTGATTTCGCAGGAGATTGTCATTCACAAGCAGCCTGGAGAAAAGCTGGGCATCAGCATCAGGGGCGGAGCTAAAGGCCATGCAGGCAACCCCTTTGACCCCACAGATGAGGGAATCTTCATTTCCAAGGTAACCAATACAATGAAATAAGAACAAACAAACCCTGCAGGATTCTGACAACATAAAAAATACTGGTCTAGTTACCTACTTCATTACTTCCTCACAACATCAGTCATTTAAGTCCTTGATTTTTTTTCTCTTACTCCTTGCTATAGGTGAGCTCGAGCGGAGCAGCTGCACGTGATGATCGACTGCGAGTAGGCATGCGTATTCTTGAGGTGGGCAACAACAGTCTGCTGGGTATGACGCACACGGAAGCAGTGAGGGTCTTGCGTGCTGCCGGTGACTCTCTGGTCATGCTTGTGTGTGATGGCTTTGATCCAAGAAACGCTGCAGGCATCGAGGTAAAGACCTAGTTATACAGCTCAGAAAGACATGAGATCTTCCCTGGTGTTCAACTGTGACTTAAATTATTATACATGTAATAAAATATGTATTGACACTACCAGCCAGAAGTCTGGAATAATTAGGATTTACTACGACTGCACTATTTGATGGAGTTACAGTAAAAACAGTATTATTGTGAATTCAGCAGCCATTACTCCAGTCTTCAGTGTCACTTGATTCCTTAGAAATCATTCTAATATGCATGCATGTACTAACTCATATTTTGTATATTTATTTGCTATTTCTTTCAGGCATCGCCTGGTGTTATTGCAAACCCGTTTGCGTCAGGTATTGTTCGTAAGAACAGTATGGAGAGCATCTCATCAGTCGACAGAGACCTGAGTCCGGAAGAGATTGACATCATGCAGAAGGTGAGCTCTATGCTTCACACAGAGCAGGAAAAACAGAGGAGTGCATGGGAAAATAACATCTGTCTGTCTGACCTTACCTGCAGGAGGTTGAGATGGTGAGAGAGACGTCCCAGTGGGAACGGGAGGAGATGGATAAAGTGGTGAGTTATTTCCTCCTTTAAATGCCTTTCTTTTAACATATAATAATAAAAATAATAAGAAGAAGAAGAATCAAAATGACGACCACTTCCAAATCTTTCCTGTAACTGCAACTAATGTTTGTGGATCTGTGCTTTTCTTTCCCTCTTACTCTTATCTTATGCCCCTCTTATCCCCGAAACCCTCCTTGAATGATCTTGGGTGCTGCTCATTCCAAACATCACATTTTGTTTCCGCTCTTTCCATTCATCTCCTTCATTAAATATGTTCTTGCCTCTTCATGGTCCCTGGTTTTATTGTTCATCCACGATTCTGCATCACCTAAACCTCATTCCCATCTGTCCAATGGATGTCGTGTGTGTCTGTGTGTGTTTGGGTAACGTTATCCCCCCACCCCTCCTTGCCTTCCCTCTTTCGGTAAAGGAGCGCATGCGCTTGGAGCGTGAGGAGGCAACTCGTTTGCTGGAGGAGGAAACTGAGGTGAGGCCTTAAGCCCTCCCTGTCTTTACAGCCCACATTAGGGCTCCAGGAGCGAGACACAGGACCTGCCGTCACCTTGAACATGAACAACTGAGTCACATCTGAACCTCTGAGCTCTAGAAGCTCTTAAGAACCAGTGTCCTCATGCTTAATGAAAGATCTAATTCATGTTTAGAAGATTTTTGAACATGTTCTTTCAGTGAACAGTGATATTCATTATGCTCTTTCTAACCCTCTCTCTACAGAATTTGAGCACTGGACCACTGAAACTGGACTACAAGACACTGGCGGCTCTACCTACCACTAGCCTACAGAGAGTTAATCGAGTAAGTAAACCTAACTTGCAGAAATGTTTCCTTACTTGCTTTTGAATGCTTAACATATCGGTCTTCAAAAACTCTGTCAGGTCAAGCGATATGTTTGCTTGTACTGCTAGTGCCAAAGGTGAAGCAGTCCAGCTGCTGGCTTTAGTCTTCCGCAGCAGCAGGGTTGGATGTCATTCCTGTCATACCTCTGACAGAATACAGATTGTATTTGCTGGTGCTTGAGCTGGAGTGAGGGGGAGGTGCTTGCCGACAGCTGACAGTAGCTCAAGTTATTTTAAAATGTGTGCTGTGAGCTGATTGGCTGAATGAGTTAATGGGTGGGTGTGGCCTTTGAGGTTGAAGGGACCCTTGAAGGATCTTGACAGTTAAGTTATCTAGAGTCCAGCCGCTTGGAATCTGCTCCGGTCATCTTACTGTGAGTGTATCACTGCTGTTACTCTACAACTCGGTTTTTCTCTGTCATTTCTTCAGCACTCATACCTCCTTGACGTACTAGTTTTTCCTTCTTTTCTTTCCTGTGTGTGTGTATGTGTGTGTGAAACTGGTTACATTTTATTCAGGATTTGATTACCGTAATAATTGCAAAAGCCATTAGTTGTTGGATGTTGATTGTCAGTAGTTACTGCGTCAATCAACTGTATTATTCTGACTTCACTCAAGCATCCCTCATACAATAATTTATTGCCTTCAGTGATGTTCAGTAAATGTTTTATCATGTAACAGTTGTAATTTAAGCTTTATATCTTGTTTTCACAAACTAAAATATATTCCTTGTCCCTTGTAAGCATTTGCCTCTGTCTCTCTTCTAGATATGTTCAACCTACATAGCACTAGCAGCTGTTAGCGAAGTCTAGTGAGGAATGGAGAGGGGGTGGACGGCTCTTAGATAGAGGTTTTCTCCCTCACGTGATTTTGTGTTATATGAAGTACAGTTTAGTCATGGCTATTTATAGATCAGAGCGGTGTCTTTTATCGGCACAAGAGCCAGCGAATAAAGCTTTTATCAGTTTGAGGCCATTAGTTTTTAGATTAGATTTAGCATCACAATGTGCCACTAATTGCACCTGAATTGATTGTTTGTATTTTACTGTGATGAGAATCCGGTGTATTGTTTCATAACACTTTATTAAATTGCATCTCTAATATTAATGACAGTTAAAGAATTGTTTGTGTTTTGTGGTAAGGACTCATTAGTGAGTGTTTGTTACATGCACTGCTAAAATCTACTTGATATGGTTTCTGTCAGGTTGTGTTTAAAGCAAGCATTCACGGTAGTTCATAATGCCGAATAACATTTTAAACTATGAATACCTCCCTAGTCCCTAATAAAGTAAAATGTATAGAGTAGAGTTGTGTTATTGTTAACTAAAACTAATAAAAAAAATTGATAATTTGAATAAAGCTGAGATAAATTGTAGAAATATTAGATTGAAATGTTGCTTTGGCAACTAAATGAAATACATTTAAGTACTTGCATTTCATAAACTAAACCAGACATAAAAATATAATATTAAAAGAATATATATTTAAAAAGCAAGCACAGAATTATGAAAACTAAAATTAAAAAAATATATATATATAAAAGCAAAGTCTACATGAAGGCAGACTGAATGCAGATGTTCTTCTGGGTTGAGTGACTGTCTACTGTGAGATGTCTGAGGATGATGGGATAGCTGTATTTAGCTCCTCACTCATCTGAATGGTCGTGACTGGGAGATGATTATGTCTTTAGCATGGCTGTTATTTCTTCCAACTCTGACACACTAAACCCATCTGTTTCATTCTGTGCTGCTTTTCCTTTCTTTGCTTTTCCTTTTGCTGTGTTCTAATCTTTTTGTGATGCCATGACATTTTCTTCCTCCTTTTGTATATCATTAGTTGTGCTGTTCTTTTATCTGTCTTTGTTTCCATCTCACATTATCTCTCCCTTTTGTCTGTCGAAAATATTCTCTCTCTCATTCCTCAGTTTTCTCCCTCCTTTGCTACATTCTTCACAATGGAGGCTGCCATGCCGGCCGTCCCTGTAGACCCCATGGGTTTTGAGAAAGTCCATGCCTCTATGTACCACATAGAACCTGTTGCCCTCCCTTCATCTCCAGTCTGCCCAGCCGCAAGTTCAGCGGCTTCAAAACCTCCCCCAGCTGACACATGGGACCCCCTCCCAGCTCCAGGAGTCCCACAAGAAGCTACAGAGGAAGAAGAATGTCTTGTGGACTCCCAGCCAATATGCTTTAGTGAAAATCCCTTCCTTGTGGCTAATCGCAAGAGCAAAGGCTGCCCTCCTGATGAGCGCATTTTATCTGGGCCACCTGTGGGTTATGGCAGGCATGGGCAGCTGCAGCCCTGGTTGTACAGCAAGGCAAGCAGCCTTGTGGAGTGTGTTTTCTGACTGAGTGTGTTTCTGGTCTAGCATGGTTGTGTCATCAGTAGCTATTTAGAGTTAACACAGCACTTCATTCTCAAATATCATCCAAAGATTTCTGCTGATAGCTGCTTTAGATTTACAGATGTCTTTGAAAACATCAATGTCAATTTACACATTTCCTATATTTAGAAAATGACTGAAGCTGAAAATGGAGCGGATACAAAAATGGGACCCTGTAATGTGTGCAACCTTAGGGTCTTGAGGCATTTGAACATTCCCAGGGAGACTGAGAATGCTTTGAATGTGAAGTCAACAGGTGTTAAACAAAAAAGGGTGAAGGTTAAAGGCCTCTCACCTTGAATACAGACTGGCCACCAATCATTTCCAGGAATATAAATCACCATGGTCTCTAAAGTAACATTTGACACATTGTCTCTTTCTGTAGCATGACATTTGTTCTTGACACAGTTTGAAAAAAATGCATTTTATGGCACCACTGCTTGATTTCAAATGATCTGTGGCACGTAATACAACACGTTTGTCATCAGTCACATCATAAGAGCAAGAAATACAACAACTGCAGTGTGCAAGCATATTACAATAACTTGCTTAAGATAGTTGTTTATGGTTTGCTATTAATGTTTTTCTCAAATCAAGATAAACCGCTTTAATAAAATTGCGCCTGATTGTTTATTCATAATGCACTACTTTGTAATTCGGCCAGTTTTGCTTATTGAAAACAGCAGGCCTCATCTTGCTTTGTGAAATACTTCCCTGACCTCAAGCAGTTTCTTTCCTTCTCCAGTTCTCGTGACATGTTGTGATGGATGTTCTTTTGTTCGTATTGCAGTCTTCACCGTCGGAGCCTCACAGGATTGACAGTCCTGTCCGAGATGCTGCACACTCTCCACACAACTCCCAGGTCAGCACCGTTTCAGAGTGTATTCACTCCCCTTTCATCATCAGCCCTTTCTTTTCTCATTTGTTTTCACGTGACTGTCAAACATTACCATGGATAAGCCTGGACAGATTTCTGCAGGTGTTTTTGCATGGTCAGAGGCAGGCCTAGTTTACATGTTCATTATGGGAGTGTTCTGGTTGATGGCCTGTGCTCTCATTTTGCCCCTCGTCATGACATTTCCATATTTCTCAGCAGTCCCACAAGTCTTCCTCTGTGATGCTTGGAAGGGAGGTTCGATATGTAAGTGGGCTGACTAGCCCTTGTATGGCCTGCACTAGCTGCACTTAGCTTTGCATTAGATGTTAAGAGCCGAATAGAATAAGGGCCTGTGTAACTCTGAGCATGTCATGCTGTCTGCAGCAGTGAAATGCTTGACTCTTATTTAGTATTTCCACCAAACCAAGCGATTGAGAGTGTAACCGCAGCCTGGTAAATTAACACTGTGTATTAAGGCCTTGTGAATCATATGAAGTGTATATAACATTATATACACTACTGTTCAGAGGTTTGGGGTCAGTAGGTTTTTGTCATATGCTCACCAAGACTACATACGTTTGATCAAAAATACAGATAAATCTGTAAGATTATGAAATATTAATGCAATTGACTGTTTTCTCTTTCAATGTATTTTCAAATGTAATTTATTTCTGTGATTACTTTCAGCAGCCATTATTCCAGTCTTCTGTGTCATGTGATCCTTCAGAAATCATAACTGAAAATAGTTTTAGTGGAAACTGGTGTGTTTTTTTTTTTCCAGGATTCTTTGAATAGAAAGTCAAAGTAAATGACAGTCTTTACTTTAACTTTTGATCAATTTAATACATCTTTGCTGTATACAATTAGTTTATATAAAATGAAATAAAAATTGTACTGTCCCCAAACTTTTGAACACTAATATCATTTAATATGAATTCAAGTCTCATCAGAAAATCTGAAAGCTAATCCCATGTGATTTTTTTTTTCTTAATTTTACATCATGTTCATATTTCTCTTTTTTTTTTTTTTTCAGTCAAACATTAATTTCCCTTCAAATGCAAACACCAAGGATAATTCATCAGTGAGTGTCCAATATGCAGATAACTTGTAATTTATGCTCGATCAAGTTAATGAAAATATTGATTCAAATAACATTTCTAGCCATTTTATGTTGGAAACATTGCTTAAATTTGTGGTCGATTGCTGTATTTATTGTCAATTTGATTTCTCTCTCTTTCTAGACTAAACCTGGTGCCATCCAGCCCCTCTCTCGGGTGCGACCCGCTGTGTCTCCAGCCAGTCAGGATGGCAACAGCAGTCCCAACCCTTTCCAGCATGGCCTCTCTCCCATCAACTCTCAGACCACTGTAAGATCCCTCACCACTGTCTGAACCCTAATGGGGCCCCCTTTCATCCTCAGTCACCAATGCCTAAAGACCAACAAAACTCGAATGTTGTTTTATTTTCTCCATATGCATTCCAGCTGTGCCTGTTAAGCCTTACAAACGGTCACAGATTAATCCAGGTCAAAGAAACGGGTTGTAAAAAAAACAAAACAAAGACACCTCAACTTCTCACTGCAAGTTACATTGTGCCTGTTTTCTATCAAAAGGCGCCTCTTTTTGATTTTTTTTTTCTTCCCCTAATCACATAAACCACATTTTTTGCAAAGCAAGGTTTACACTCACATTATCTCAGGAGACCATTGTAAACCAAAATATTGCCCCGAGTCATCACCATAACCACAGACCTCCCTCATACTATCAAACTCTCTCCTCTCCCTCCATCCTTTCATTGACATGATCGCGATCGCGGGCTGCATGTGGTCTAGCCCTGCATTTTCCTCCTGTGCTCTGCCTTTGCTGCTCTGTCTCTCATTAGCTGTTCCATCCTTTTTGTCCTTTGTCTGTTTCTCTACCCTTCCACCCCTCTGTCCTCAACCTCCCCGACCCCTCATACAGCCTAGTGCCCCATCCCCTGACACACATGAGGAATACCCCATCAATATCAAGCAGGTATATAAGGCCTTCGCAGCTGTGCCACACTCCCTGGCTGTACTGGAAGCCCCACAGGTAGGACAAATGCTCCTCAAGGTTGTGAGCATGTCGTGGTTCCCCCATCATCCCGTTGGTCTTCCCGTTGGACATTTTGTTCCTTTTTGGAGATTGTTTGCTGTCGTTGTGCACGAGTCACTCATGGTGGTGTCGACTCCAGGAGTTCATCTGACAGGGACACTTATGTGTCTCATTCATCTGTCAATTGTTCGTTTGATGTTGGTTTTGATATTTGACTCCTTGCTGTGTGTAAAGTGTTTCCTTTCATCCAACTCAAGTCTTGTGTCTGAGGTTTGTTTGTATAGAATGTCTTGACTGAATCTTTCCTTTTCACTCTCATTTGTTAGGATCTTTACTCTCCGCGGAACAATGTCAGCGCAAAGCAACCGTCACCAGAGGTATGTCTTCATTTGTGATCTGTATCATTTTTGAAGTGATATTTTAAAGCTGGAATACATTTATTTGACTTCTTCACAGATTGTTTTGCTCCAATTTTTTATTTGGATCAATCAACACTAGTAGATTTCACAGAATACTGTGTAGTGTTCAATGGCTGCAGACTCTCCAGATGCTGTTCAGTCAGAGGATATCAAGCATGTTTTGAGACAGTTTTAGAAAACACATTGTTTTTATCAAAGGCGTAGCTTGACATTTGAGCTTGGGGGGGTCAAACCCGCCAGTCGATTTGATCAGACAAACGTTTTAGCATTTCTGTAGTAAACGTACAAATTCACACTCCGAGTACCATTTAAGTAGTAGCAACCAGATACACTGTACTTGCATTACTTGTGAAGGCTTTGCTGTCTATTTTTGCTGCACTATCAATAAACATGCTGTATAGAATGCACCATAAACTTGTTTGCCAACAGAATCACAAAGTAGACTGTAAAGTGACAAAAAAAAAAAACCTGTTTCAGCACTGGTCTTTCACACATTCGATCTGAAAAAGACTCCAGAAGTGGGTTTGTAAAACTGTGGAAAGGTGGGAGTGTAGTGGGTGTGAAGAGGGGAGACCACAAACAATGAACGCAGACCTACACCTAACCACGCTCATTATACAGACAAATTAAAGGGATAGTTCACCCAAAAATCTAAATTATGTCATTAATGACTCACCCTCATGTCGTTCCTAACCAGTGAGACCTCCTTTTATCTATACCGTGTGAACGGTCTACTGTCCATGTCCAGAAAGGTAAGAAAAACATCATCAAAGTAGTCCATGTGACATCAGAGGGTCAGTTAGAATTTTTTGAAGCATCGAAAATACATTTTGGTCCAAAAATAGCAAAAACTACGACTTTATTCAGCATTGTCTTCTCTTCCGTGTCTGTTGTGAGAGAGTTCAAAACTCTACAGTGTAGTGATTTCAAATGACTTAAGCTGTTAACTTTTTTAATGTGGCTGACACTCCCTCTGAGTCAAAATAAACTAATATAGTGGAGTAATTAATTTACTCAAACAGTACACTGACTGAACTGCTGTGAAGAGAGAACTGAAGATGAACACCGAGCCGAGCCAGATAACGAACAATAGATTGACTCGTTCTCCAGTCAAGAACCGGTTGCATCGGTTTTCGGATCACCAGTAGTGATGGGAAGTTTGGTTCTTTTCCGCGAACCGGTTATTCTGGACAGTTCGATTCAATAAACCGGTTGAAGAAAACGGTTTACCGTTTTTTTTGCGCTCAACGTAATGATGTCATTGGCGATGATTGCCCTTGATTCAAGCCTTTGGTTTACCTGGGCTCATAACACTAGCACAGAATCAGTTCAGAATCAATCACCAAAAGAACCAGTTAAGTTCAGACGCTCAGTGTGTTCGGTCTGCTTCACACTGAATCAAACATGTGCAGTATCATCAGCTCCTCGGTTCACAAATCGGACACATCTGACAGAAACGGTTCTTGACTCGAGAACGAGTCAATCTTTTGTTCGTTATCTGGCTCAGCTCGGTGTTCATCTTCAGTTCTCTCTTCACAACAGTTCAGTCAGTGTACTGTTTGAGTAAATGAATTACTCCGGGATATTGGTTTGTTTGAACTCAGAAGGAGTGTCAGCCACATTAAAAAAGTTAAAAATTAAAAGTCTTTTGTGGATTAATGGTTATTGGAGACACAAACTGTTTAAAATGATTCAGTTATGATTCAGTTCGATTTGGTGAACTGGTTCAAGAAGATCTGGTTACATCGAGTGATTCGTTCGCGAACCGGATATCACTACACTGCAGTGAACGGTCTCAGAACAGACACAGAAGAGAAGACAATGCTGAATAAAGGCATAGTTTTTGCTATTTTTGGACCAAAATGTATTTTCGATGCTTCAAAAAATTTAAAGATGAACGGAGGTCTCACGGGTTTGGAACGACATGAGGGTGAGCGATTAATGACACAATTTTGATTGTTGGGTGAACTAACCCTTTAATATTAAAATTATTATTTGCGCATCTTTTATTTAAAGAAGACATGTTATGTGTGCAGACACGGTGGCCGTTCATGTTCAAGTGAATATCTAATATGTTCACATAAACTTTAAACATCTTGTTACATATTAAATATTGTTACGGTCTTGTTAATAGAGATGAACTAACAGCGCAAACTCTTTTATGAGATTTGAATTCTCCGCTGTAATACAACCTCATGCATAATACAGTGCAGGGATTGAATCATAAGACTTCATTCTCATGAATAATCCTGAGAGAAGCTCCAGCAACAGCCGCCAATCACTACTTCAAATGAATGCATATATGGCACTTTTTGTGACATTGGTAACTTTTATTTTTGAACCGGAAGAACGAAATTGCACTAAAGAAAAAATAACCACTTTTACCTTAATAATAGACATAATGAGTGCTAAAGTTGTTTCCACTGATGTGCAACCAGTTTATATATGTTTTAGGGTTTCTTGAGACTTTCATGATAAGCAAATCAATGAGTGAATTACCCACTGCTTGATACATTTGTTCAGAATTTAAAAGTCGTGTGGTGTATTCCATCCTTTTCTCTACATGATGATGACTTTTGAATGAGCCTGACACATAACCTTTTTTTGGTGTGTACTATCTCACCACAACTCAGTGCGCAATATTATCTGCAAGTGTGGTGTTGACATGCTGTACATGATGGGTCTTTCAGCCTGAGCTGAATAATGAGGTCTTTATGGATGAGGCTGATGGAGAGGGAAGTGGTCCTCTCAGGGCTCGTCCCTCCCTCTCATCTGATCGCCGCGAGTACAGGAGCCTGGCAGCCGTGCCACATATGTCTCGCCCCTCGGTGGAGTCGAAGGTACCGCGCTGATCTCCAGCAGAACCAGTCTGACACTTCAGATTCATCTAAACTTGAGTGGTGGTGGTGCAGGTGTACGTGTCGCTTTGAACTGCAGCAAAGAAATGTGATCAATTGTGTGTCCGCAATGTCAAGAAAGCCCAATCATCTGGCAGCATGTGTTTTGGTAAAATATGGGAACTTGATTGATCGGTGTTCTGAATCAAAGCAATTATTTTTGGTGAGAAGAGGCTTCAGGAGAACAGTAATTGCAGTGGCAGCATATTATGCAGTCATCATCCTGATGGTGGCGGATCGGCAAAGTTTTGGTATCTTTGTGCAAATTATTAATTTTTGTCTGAATTTCAGAATTAACTCGACGACTTGCATGTCAGTGCATGTCAATTTTGGTTGCGGGTACGGTGTTCTTTACAACTGGTCTGAAATCTGAATCGTCTCTCTCTCTCTTTCTCTCTCTCTCTCTCTCTCTCTCTCTCTCTCCCAGACTCCCTCCTCTTTTGGCAGAGACAGCCCAGAGCAGCGCTCCTTCAGAGACAGGCAGAAATATTTTGAAATTGATGTGAAGCAGCAGACACCAGACAAACCCAAACCTCGCATCTCACTTGTGGGAGAAGATGACTTGAAGAAAATGAAAGAGGAAGAAGGTTTGTGTCTGTTTAGTTGTCAGACGTTCATGTTAAGCTACAGCAAGCTTGAGTTCACGGTGGAATCATGCTAAATAGTTTGTCAATGACTTTCCTCAGCAAAACGAATTGAACAGAGTGCACGAGAGTATATGCTGGATGAAGATGAGGAGGATGAGGAGGAAGATCTGGCGAAGCAGGTGGCAGATATGAAGGCTCACGGAAAGGTTATCCTCGATGGTGTGGAGTACAAGGTGGAGAGCTTGGGAGGCCACAGTTCCCCTTCTCCTAGGCAGTGTGCCACACCTCCCAGCCACTGTGGCAGCTCCGGGTGAGCTACACGTTTGCTCAATTGTTTGCTAGTATTTCAAAGTAGCAAAGATATTTTGCAAAGTGTTTTTTTTTTTTGGCTTGCTGAAGTTCTGATTACAAAACACACTGAACATCTAGAACTCCAATTCTGATATCTTTGATTATTGAAATAAGTACATATATATATATATATATATATATATATATATATACATACATACAAATAATTATAAATGTGTCTTTTTTTTATCAGTTTAATTTGTCCTAGCTGAAAAAAGTATTTAAAAATCTTACTGACCTCAAAATTTGAAAGGTGCATCAAAACATTCATTAGTAATAAAATAGTCATATTTATTATTTTTTAATCCAGTCCTTCCTCCGTGGATGGTAAAGGAGACTCTCAGCGGAATTCAATGGAAGACAGCTTCAGACTGGAACAGAGACCCAACTCCATGACGGGGTGAGGAACACTGAAACCTAAAGCTGTACAGCTTTGCATTTGTTGGGATGTTCGTATTGCTTGACCCAGTGTTTGTCTGAACAGCTTGATCCCAGTTTATCCTGGTGAATCTGTGGCTCCCATTCGGACGGCCAAAGCAGAGCGTAGACATCAAGACCGCCTCCGCATGCAGAGCCCAGAGCTTAGTGTTGCCATGGACAAGGAGCTATCCCCTGCTGAAAAACGAGCCTTGGAAGCAGAGAAGAGAGCCATGTGGAGAGCAGCCAGGTACGACGGTGAATTACGTCACATCAGGAGCGTTTTTCTCTCCTCTGTAATGCTGATCTCTAAAGAGCTGTCCGCTTGTACTTAAATTTCATCCTCCCCTTGATGAACGGGGCTTTCGAAGCCATTTCCACATTTTTTGGATATAGGAATCCATTAAATTATATATTTTATTTTTACATCCCCATCTCATATTGTGGATTTGTCTTTGAAGGCCCTGAGTTTCAATGTAGACCTTCCCTTTTTAATCTTTAATGTCCCTTTCAGAGTGTTTTCTTTCATCTGTAGTCTCTTTCCTTTTCTTTGTGTGTTACCATCTTCTATCCTCTCTACCTTCTTACTTTCTTGCTGCTCCCAAGGCCTTATGGTCTAGAGGAGGACGTAAGGCAGTATGAGCAAGACCTGGCTAAGCGGCTCTACCAGTCCCGTGTGAGGGCCTCTCTAGGCAGCGCTGCAGCTTCTCCCACTTCCTGCTTCTCCTCTTCCTGTCAGCCCAGGTCTGCCCTTAACAGCCAGAAAGCATCATGGGGCCTTAGCTGTGATGCTTGACACCGCTTGGGGTGCTTGTGGACATTTCATAGTGCATAGTGTATAAAGGGTGAACAATATTTGTAGGTACTTTTTCTAAACAATGAACGTGTCCTACAAGAACCCACTTCTGCTTCTGCACGTGTGCCATTTTATTTATTATTTAGTTTTGTAGCACACTCCCTCTTTCTCTCTTCTAAATCACTTTTGCCTCTCATCTGTGTAAAAGTAAAAGTCTTGCATTGTCCAAATAATTTTTATTTTTTACGTTATTCAAGTTGCTTGCAGTTGTTTTATTAGAGGTGCACTGATGTTAGTTATAGACTTTAACAAGACCTTCATTAAAAGCACTTGTGCTGGTTATCTTTATATAGAAGCTATGGAATCCCATTTCAACCAGTGAATTAAAAAATATCAAATGCAATTGCAACTATTTATCTCAAAATTCAGACTTTTTTATCGCAATTGTGAGTTTGCATCTTTCGGTTCTGACTTGCATGATATAAACCAGTGTTTCTCAAACTTTTTCAGCCCAAGGACCACTTTATCTTCCAAATTTTTTCTGAGGACTATTTCTGTTTGGTTTTTTAAACCAACCAGTGTGGAAAACCCAACTTCACAGTTATATGTAGTTGGGAAAGGCATGAGCGCTTTGAGGGCAGATTCTGCAAGTTATTAAAACAGAATGGCAAGAACTGTTTCGCAAGTACATTAAAAATCTACTTAAATAAGTGACGATTTTATAAACACTTGCCTAGTTTAGGTCATCTTTTCGCGGACCACTAGGGGGCGACGGCGGACCACACTTTAAGAATTACTGATATAAACAATGATATAAACGGCAGTTGCGAGTTTAAAAATCTGATTTGTGAGATATATACTCACAATTTTGAAAAATTAAGTCCAGTTCTGAGGGAGAAAAAGACTGTTCTCAGAATTGCGAGTTTATATCTAACAATTCTTCTTTATTATTATTCTGTGGTGGAAACAGGCTTCCATAAAAATGTTAAAACCTGACATTTTTCAGATGTAGGCAGAGTTTAAATGCATGTGAGATTCCAGATTGCAAGGAAAAGACAACCATCCACACAGATTTTTTATGTTTAGGTTTAGCTAAATCTGAAATGATACCACGACAACATACCTGTTAAAGATTAGAGCTTGGGATTTTGGAACACTTGTGGTTTTTGTTTGCAATATAAGTCTGTGCATGGACTGAGTGCACCATACTGAGACTAACTCTAATCTAAGGAAGTTTGGCAGAGCTCATTTTCTTGCCTGGCTTAAATGGATAGTTGATTAGAAAAAAATTATAAGTTATTATTTACTCACACTGCACTAACTCTACAAATGGCCAAGATCAGGTTTTCTCAATGCAATTAATGAAATTTTGGTTTGTCTTTTTACAAAACCCTATTTAATTTTTAATTTTATTATTTTGCCAAAGCCCTTTGCAAATATGTCACGAGTTGTGTGGGATCACTCTGATACTTTTGCATCTTTTTGTTAAAGCAGGGCAATAATCACTGCCATTATTTAGACAAGCACATTTTTTGTGGTCTGAAAAAGAAAGACGATCATTCGACATCAAAATAATACCGAAAAATGCAGATTTTGTAAATAATGTGTGAATTATCTCCAATAGTGCCTATTTAGTATTCATTCCCCCTTGACCTTTCACGATTGTGTTATAGGATGCAAGCTAATCGGTGCATCTCTAGTTTGTGTCATTCGCTCATAACTTGGACACATTTTTTCACAGCCTCCACCAAATTAACTTGTTCTCCTGTATTAACCAGTCAGTGTGCACAGCAACTCTGCTTATCTTTCATCTCTCATCCTGTCTCTCTCCACGCACCGTATGCATTTCTCCTTCCACTCTCTGTGTCTCACTATATCTCACTGTCTTTCCAGGATGAAGTCTCTGGAGCAGGATGCTTTGAAGGCCCAGATGGTCATTGCCAAGTCTAAAGAGGGGAAGAAGCGTGGGACGTTGGATCAGCTGTCAGAGTCGCCGTCCCCTGCGCCCACACCCTCTCCAACACCAATGGAAGGTGACCATCTCATTTACCTTTGTCAGTAAGACAAAGCCAGAGTATTCTCTGTTGTGTTGTATTAAATGTATTTCTTGTTTCCTGAACAGATATCAGTCCACGGGCAGTGACTTCACCAGGCAGACTGGTATGAGACAATTTCTTTCATTTGCCATTTAGTACAAAGCAAAAAGCACATTTTGAATCACCAGTTATTTAGTTTTAGGAGAAAAAAATCACTTAGTACCTTTTTTTTTTTTTTACTTTCATTGATAGTCATTCTTTACTCTAACAGTCATGTCCATAGCATATAGAGCAATATCCATGAAACTTTATCTCTTTTCTTTGTTGTCCTCTCTCCACCTTTTTTTGTATGTTTACACATCTCTGCTACTCACCCTCTGTCCTTCCTTCCCTCCATCCATCCTGCCATCTCTCTTTTGTGATATTTATTTTTTTCCCCCTTTTTCTCTCTCCATCTCTCCACTGCTTATGCCTGTTTGCTGTCCTTTTAGTCCCTGTCAGAAAAGAAGTTTGACTACCGACAATTTGCTGCCATTCCTTCTTCCAAACCCGTTTACGACATTCAGGTATTGCCTGCATGCCAAGCGTCGAGGAGTGCAGCTTGCCCGATCCCTGTCCTCCTGGCTTTCCCTGTTCCCCTGCTCCCCCTCTCCCTGGTCCTTCTGATGGCTAGTTCAGAACTGAACTGTCAGGGCCCTGTACTCGCCAGCGTGAGCAGCACGCTCATTTGTGTTACTGCAGCTTTAAGCATCATTCTGGATCATAGTCGTCAGTGATTTGGGTTTAGATTTCGGCTCTGAGGTTCATTTCCACAGCTTAACACACATCCTGTTCTTAATCTACTTACATTGTCAATACCATGTGCTTCTCTTCTGGGTATGCGGATGTAGTGTAGAGGTGGGGTTTATAGTTTGGTCTATGGGCTTTGTGTTGATCCAAAACATGGGGTAACATATTAATGCGCTAAGACACTCAAAAGGAAAACATCTTTGCATTGTCCTCTCCCTCCCTCCGCTCTCACAGCACTCGCACTCAGACAGCCAAACCGGTCTGACTCCTACAGCATGTGTGAAGGCCATTCTTTTGATTATCAAATTGAGTAAAAGAGCTGAATGTGGCTGTTCCATGTGGTGTCACTGGGAAAGACCGCTCTACTGGGGACGCAGGGGTTCATGGGAGCAAAGGAACGTTGTGTTTCTTGGTATTGGTGTTCTGTGGTTGTGATTCTGGATATTTGTATGAAGGGAAATTGGGCATGTGGGGTGATTGTTAATGTTCTAATACTTTTCCTCTGATACCAGACCAAAAGACCACCAAATCTGTGAGACTGACACAAACCATAATTGGCATTTACTGTTTTTTCAGCATATCACATGACAGTCAAATTAGCTAAATCTGGATGATTTCAGTGTCAGCAATCAGCAAATCTTTCTTTGGAATGTAGAATTAATGCAGAACTTTTTTTTTAATTCTATTGATTTTTATTGAGTGTAGTGGTTGGGGCACATGGTTTTTAAGACCTGCATTATTTACGTAAAGGGATAGTTCACCCACAAATGAAATTATGTAATTAATAACTTATTTTACCCTCATGTTGTTTCAAACCCGTGAGACCTCCGTTTATCTTTGGAACACAGTTTAAAATATTTTAGATTTAGTCCAAGAGCTCTCAGTCCCTCGATTGAAGCTGTGTGTACGGTATACTGTCCATGTCCTGAAAGGTAAGAAAAACATCATCAAAGTAGTCCATGTGACATCAGAGGGTCAGTTAGAATATTTTGAAGCATCGAAAATACATTTTGGTTCAAAAATAGCAAAAACTATGACTTTATTAAGCATTGTCTTGTCTTCAGTGTCTGTTGTGAGAGAGTTCAAAACAGAGAAGTTTGTGATATCCGGTTTGCGAACGAATCATTCGATTTAACCGGATCATCTTGAACCAGTTCACCAAATTGAACTGAATCGTTTTAAACGGTTCGCGTCTCCAATACGCATTAATCCACAAATGACTTAAGCTTTCAACTTTTTTATATATATATTTTTTTTAAATATCCCCGAGTAATGCATGCACTCAAACAGTACACTGACTGAACTGCTGTGAAGAGAGAACTGAAGATGAACACCGAGCCGAGCCAGATAACGAACAATAGACTGACTTGTTCTCGAGTCAAGAACCGGTTGCATCGGTTTTCGGATCACCAGTAGTGTTGGGATGTTCGGTTCTTTTCGGCGAACCGGTTCTTTCAGACTGTTTCGATTCAATAAAACGGTTGAAGAAAATGGTTCACCGGTTCTTTTGTGCTCTACGTAATGGCGTCATTTGCGATGATTGCCCTTGATTCAAGCCTTCGGTTTACCCGCACTCATAACATTAGCATAGAATCAGTTCAGAATCAATCACCAAAAGAATCAGTTAAGCTCAGACGCTCAGTGTGTCAGTCCGCTTCACACTCAATCAGACATGCGCAGTATCATCAGCTCCTCGGTTCACGAATTGGATGCGTCTCACATTGTCCTGTTCAGACAGAAATGGATCTAATAAGTTAGTCCTCTAACTCATGGCATAGTAATAGTAACAATAGTAATATCTAGAGTATATATTGTATTTTTTAATATTCAAAATATTTTATGTAATTACTATTGTAATGTTGTTATATTTTTCCATTCAGCCAAAACTTGAAATTTTGTGTTTTCTACTACTGTGTCAGAAATGTTCAGTGTTGCTAGTTACAGTTTTTTTTTTTTTTTTTGCTAAAAAGTTCAAGTCTACCATCACAGAAAGAAATGTAATTAAGGATATTAAAATAGAAACAGTTTTTTTTTTAATTCTATTACTATTTTGCAGTGTTATGTTTCTTACAAAAATGTAAAAAAAAAAAAAAAAAACCTTAGCCTACCCCAGACTTGTTTGGTTTGTTGAATCATGTTAGAAGCAGGTCATTTAAAATGCCACCTAGTCAGTCTTAATTTACTGCACACTGTATTCAAGCACTGCAGTGTACAGGGCGCCAGGTGAACCCTTGTGCTATTTGGTGGCCTTTTGAGACTGCCATGAATTGACTGTGTGTTGTGAGTTTTTATGTTGTGTTATGTGACTTGATGTGTGAAGAAGCACCTTCACCCTAACTGTTCTTAGGGTTTTTTTTTTGAGCCTTTGAAAAAGAAAAAAATGAAAAAGAATTTGTTGGCAAAATATTTGTGGTGGGGGTGAAGGTTTGTACAGCATGCCTGTGTTGTGTTTGGAAAGACTGAAGTTTTAAGTATACTTTGTGAAATTCAGAGGTTGGTATGTTTTACATTTTCTGCCATTTCTTAAAATTATCAGATGAAACGATGGTAAAAGTTGTGTTGTGGGTAATTATTGGGACATTATTAGGCCAATCCTGTAACAACACATCCCTGGCTCTCTAAGAGAGAAAGATTTTCCAGGGTTTACGGACCTGAAACGGGAATCTGAAGGGTTTTAATCTAAATGTGCCTCAGTAAGTCTGTCCGCAGCAGTGGTGTGAGTCTTTCTGGACTGTTTTAAACTCCGTTTTGAAGCATCAGCTCCCCTACAAGGTGCTTTCTGGTCAGGTGAAGGTGAAGCGGCGTCTCCCAGAACAGCTCTATGGTTCAGATATCAAGAGCGTGTTGATCCAAACAACCCCCGTGACATTCACAAGACCTCATCTAGGTCATCTACATTTGTATTTTAGATTGAATGAGAAATTAATAGAATTATTTACACTCAGCATTTCAGCAATTCAGCCAAAAATAGCTATTCTTGGGAGACACCTAAAGGTTTCACTCTTTCATTTGTCTACTATGGTGGAAAGAGAGATGGAGCTGGTGAATTCTTACTGATCTTTGCTTCCTCTTCTCACGCTCTGTCTCTCTCTTGCAGTCTCCTGGTGCAGGTGATGACGTGCGCTTCATGGATGATGCCTCCAGTAACCCAGGTAAGATCTCCTCGTGTATGTGTGGCTCAGTGCTGTAGTCTACAGGGTCTTTAGTCTTTTATGTTGTGTTCACCAGTACTTGGCTCACAGTTATTGTCCTCTTGACACAGGCGACTTCCTTGGATAAGTGCTCTACTAATTTTGGTAGGAGATCTGTGTGTGTGTGTGCATATGCATTGGTTTTTGATAAGATGCCTGCTTTACTGCACTTGTTTGATGGGCCAGAACGTATAATCTACAGGAGGTTCAAATGAGCAATGGGTTTCGCTGTGCTTTCATTCTTCAACTTGTTTTTAGAGAATCAAGGTTACTTGATTAAGAGTTCTACCAATTTTTCAAAATATGAGTGTTCTCGAACATCTCTGGCAAACAATTTTACTTGCAACACATCCTGACGACATGAACTGCATGTCAATTCTAGCAGTATGAATGTGATGCCACATGCTGCTGTTTGCCGTAACATTACCATTAGTGTTAGAATGGATCTTCTGTTTGGTGCAGTGTGTAACAGCATTGGCTGACACAGTGGGTACTGTAATTAGGAATGCACTGATATTAAAATTCTGATAATTGTAAGCTGATAATTATTTTTATTTTTATTATTATGGCTGATAACAATTATCCATATTAAATTCTGTACACTTCTGTCTCAATAAATTAAATGTAAAACCTTAAAAACTCAAATCAATCATTTAAAATGTAATTTTTTTTTTTAAGTATTTAGTTCTGTATAAGATTTCATTTGAGTGTTAAAGATTACATTTAACAGTGTTATTCAATTATTTGTTTCAAAGATTAACTTGGAATTAAATTTGAGATGGTGGCAATGGTGCCAATAATATTTCAGGGCAGCTGCGTCCAGCTGGTTATTGCAAAAATAATTTTGCCAGTTGTTTTTGTCATTGTCAACCAGCTGGATGTACATTTATCCCACTTATTACACAGCTTCTTGCCACATGAGTAAATAATTGGAAATTAAATATTAATTTGGGTTGACGTTTTAAAAAAGATGAAGATTTAAGAGATTATGTACAGTCATACTATTTACTAGATGGCTTTTTTACTAAATCATGTGAACAATAAATATTGATTTGTGATTAAACATATATATTATAAATCCTTTATAATGTACAAAACATTCTGGCAACAGTGTTGTTGTTCGTGAAGTCGTTATCAGTAAATTTATTATCAGAATCAAATATTCCAGAAAGCCATGTAATAATATACATTTCTTTCAAAATCGTTAATCTTAGCCAATAACTGATATGGTGCCAATATATTGTGTATCCCAATTTTGTATAATCATGCAATTTTCAATGTCCAAAAAATGCTGTCTCTCTGCTGCATTGGCAGTAAAAACACTTCGTTCATTTCAGTCATTTTTTAAGCTTGCATGTTTTATATTTTGAAAAATTGGTGAACATGTTTGTATGTCTAACAGGAGATCTGTCACTACAACTTTTATTAAAATAGGGATTGATCTCATAATCCAAAAGGTAGGGCTGCACGATTGACAAAAAGCATAATTGTCAATTATTCCCTTGAAATTGTAATTGCGATTATTATTTACAATTATCACAATTTACATTGAATATTGTTTATACCATTGTATACCATTGAAAATAAACAAGCTGAAAACACTCTTAACTGAAAAACCTTGAGTGCTTTTCTATAGGATTGGTTTCTTTTAAATTATAAAAAAGTTCAAATATGAATGTAATACAAATGTTATACTAAAACTACAATTTTAATAATGGGGAAAACCCTTAAGATAACATGTAGAAAGAAAAAAAAAACATCTTAAGCACACACACTAGCATTAGTGAACTTTGAACGATTAATTGCCACTTTGAATGTTTAAGTAATTGTGTCATCCATAATTGTACAGTATTGTTCAAAATAATAGCAGTACAATGTGACTAACCAGAATAATCAAGGTTTTTTGTATAAAGGGGTGTGTTCAAAAAAATAGCAGTGTGGCATTCAATCACTGAGGTCATCAATTTTGTGAAGAAACAGGTGTGAATCAGGTGGCCCCTATTTAAGGATGAAGCCAACACTTGTTGAACATGCATTTGAAAGCTGAGGAAAATGGGTCGTTCAAGACATTGTTCAGAAGAACAGCGTACTTTGATTAAAAAGTTGATTAGAGAGGGGAAAACCTATAAAGAGGTGCAAAAAATGATAGGCTGTTCAGCTAAAATGATCTCCAATGCCTTAAAACGGAGAGCAAAACCAGAGAGACGTGGAAGAAAACGGAAGACAACCATCAAAATGGATAGAAGAATAACCAGAATGGCGAAGGCTCAGCCAATGATCACCTCCAGGATGATCAAAGACAGTCTGGAGTTACCTGTAAGTACTGTGACAGTTAGAAGACGTCTGTGTGAAGCTAATCTATTTTCAAGAATCCCCCGCAAAGTCCCTCTGTTAAAAAAAAGGCATGTGCAGAAGAGGTTACAATTTGCCAAAGAACACATCAACTGGCCTAAAGAGAAATGGAGGAACATTTTGTGGACTGATGAGAGTAAAATTGTTCTTTTTGGGTCCAAGGGCCACAGGCAGTTTGTGAGACGACCCCCAAACTCTGAATTCAAGCCACAGTACACAGTGAAGACAGTGAAGCATGGAGGTGCAAGCATCATGATATGGGCATGTTTCTCCTACTATGGTGTTGGGCCTATTTATCGCATACCAGGGATCATGGATCAGTTTGCATATGTTAAAATACTTGAAGAGGTCATGTTGCCCTATGCTGAATAGGACATGCCCTTGAAATGGTTGTTTCAACAAGACAATGACCCAAAACACACTAGTAAACAGGCAAAGTCTTGGTTCCAAACCAACAAAATGAATGTTATGGAGTGGCCAGCCCAATCTCCAGACCTTAATCCAATTGAGAACTTGTGGGGTGATATCAAAAATGCTGTTTCTGAAGCAAAACCTAGAAATGTGAATGAATTGTGGAATGTTGTTAAAGAATCATGGAGTGGAATAACAGCTGAGAGGTGCCACAAGTTGGTTGACTCCATGCCACACAGATGTCAAGCAGTTTTAAAAAACTGTGGTCATACAACTAAATATTAGTTTAGTGATTCACAGGATTGCTAAATCCCAGGAAAAAAAAATGTTTGTACAAAATAGTTTTGAGTCTGTACAGTCAAAGGTAGACACTGCTATTTTTTTGAACACACCCCTTTCAACTAATTGCCCAATTGCACAGCCTTAAGAGCGTGCATATCATGAATGCTGGGTCTCATTTGTTTTCTGAGAATCTACTGAACCTACTGGTAACTTGTTTGCCACGTAGCAATAAAAAATATACTAAAAACCTTGATTATTCTGGTTAGTCACATTGTACTGCTATTATTTTGAACAAAACTGTAATTGTGATTAGAAATTTGATGAATTGTGCAGACCTACCAGAAAGCATTGCTGTACAATGCAGATGTATTTTGACCTTTGTGCTTGGTAATCTAAATAAGAGTGTCCTCAAAGTGCTCTGCAGGGGGGGTTCTGCATGGTGTGCAGCTCTGCCTTTCAGCTTATGCTACAAATGGCTCGCCTGAATCACTGCTTTGCGGGAGTTTGTGGGATTTAAACTGAAATCTACATGTATTTAAACACAAGGGGGTGGTATGGAACGTCAGGGTTTTGCTCCAGCCTTGATAAAAACTTGGCTTAGACCTTGATTAACTTTATAATCAAGAGTTTGATTAGGCTTGGAGCAAAACTCTGCAGGACTGTGGCTCTCCGGGACAGACTTTGGCCACCCCTGGTATAGAAGCATATACAAAAGCAGGGCATTCTCATTTCTAAAAGCTGTCACTTGTCAATGAGAAGATTGCAAATTTCTTCTTTTCAGTGGAAGAAGGGGTGCTTTACAAAGACGGCAGCTCCTCTTTACAGAGTAATATTTAATCATTTGTTGTCTCTCTCCTTTCAGTGTCTGTTGTAGATCCAGAAGTTCCTTTGGCCACCACATCTGCTCTAGAGGAGATGGCTCTCTACAGTAACAAGCGCAAACTACGACAGGGCCGCCGCAGCCTGGAGGCTCCTGTGCCCACATAACCGTACACTCACACACTAATGCATCTGAACTGTGAAGATAAAACACACATAGTGATCATATAATGCTTAAGAGATGCTCTGAAATACACATTGTACACCGATATTAAACCACTCTTATTTCAGTGCCCACAACACAGGGGTGGGAGGTGAGTCTCCCAAACTCTAGTTTTGCTCAGATTTTACTATGAGAAGTCCAGACGATGGCTGATTGATTCATTCATTTTACCCAGTTTTCTATCTGTTAGAAGAGTTATTTTAAGAGATGCTGTGGGTTTCTTTCTTAACACTTTGGAAACCTCCTCTGTAAATGAAGATGTTGAATGGCAGAAAAGGAGCTATTTAAATGTAACCGTGTTCTTGTTTTGGGAGATTCAGTTTGCAGACAACATACTGCTACCTTCACTGCCCCATGTAAGCCAGACTCTCACTCGTGTTGCTTTAATTCACATTCAGAAAAAAAAGTTTTTATTCCTTTAAGTGTAATTTATTAATGTAATATACTGCTTTTAATCAATGGGATTCCAATGCAACAAAGGAACAAATTAAGGCTTTTTGACATGTATAAGCTGATTACTTGTGATTTTGTGACAAATTTAGATTTTTGGTTCTGGGATAAATTTTATTGGACGCAACATTTTAAAATTGAAAAATGAGGCCTTGGCATATGGATATAAAATTTCCATTTTATATCTATATCACTTTCAAAACAGAATCTCTTTTTTTAAGGTGATGCAAATGAATGTACTATTTTTGAAAGGTTGCATCTGCCCTTATTTAATGATCTGTTTGGTAATATGTATGGTCATGACATATCATAAAGTCTGACCTACTGTATTGAGTAGTGTCAGTCTAAACCTTTTAACTGATTTCTAGTCTTCCTTTACTGGACTAGGAGAGTAAAATGAAGTGGATAATGGTTTCACAAGTTTGTGTTCCTTTGGTGATCCTCTTCCTCAAGGACACTAAAACGCATCCTCCATTTTTATTTCTTCTTCTTGTTCTGGGCCATGTATGCATAGAATCATTCCCTTTGCTACACAGAGTGACCAGAGTGGAGAATTCACTCTTTAACAACCCATAATTCGCCAGACCTCACTTTACCTCTCCATAAACATAAGGTACACTTTTGGGAGCGGGAGGAAATCGAATCATCTGAAAACATCAGATCTCTATTGGCATCTATGAATCTTTCTCATATCTTTTCTTTCTTTTATTCTGACATGTGTGTGAAGGTAGTAGATGTTTTCTAATCTACACTTTAAATAGTTTTAAAGCCACTGAAAAGCTGATTGTGTGAATAATGTATAAATGCTAAAAAAAACAAAAGAAGCAAAAATCAGAGTTGAATCTGAGCCTTTCTGCCCCGAGACCAAACTAAAGTCTGGAGGGTATAGATGATTCTACCAGGGTCTTGACTGAATGATCCCTGTGTTTGTATATTGGCTTATTGCAATTTTGCAATTTTACTGTCAATCCTGTGTGAGGACTAATATGATAGACTTTTATTACTTCTTCAAATAAACAGTTTTATTTCACTGTTCTCATATCAGTTGTTCACCACCCTAGCTGCCATCAACACTGTGTCCCGATGAACCTGTCAAACATATGAACGTTTCTGTTATTTTTGATTTACTAATCTTAGCTTTTGTGTCGACTGAAATTCAGTTTTGGTTAATAACAGTTTGGGATTGCTCATCATTGTACTTTTTTTTTTTTTTTGTAGTTTGAAAAGAAAGAAGTTGGTTTTCTGTAACCAATGGGATAATGGGATTCACTACATTTTTACATTTTCAAAGCAAAAGCGTTTGAACTCTCTTATTGTTTTCTTGTCTTGGTTTCTTGTTGGGAGGATTATTTGTTTTGTTTAGTTTTTTGCTAAAGGGGAGGGTGGGACTAAAGGTCTGGGGATATAGAGCTCATTCAGGACTGTAACTAGTGAATTTGTACAACCAAAGAAGTCTATTTTGTGGTTCAGGAATAATAAAGTTTACTTTTCATTTAACAACCTGATGTATTGAGGTTGTTCTTGCCTCTGATTAGAGCGAACTACGGTTTTATCAAAGTGGAAAATCTATTGTAAAGTGTAAACTGACATTTAAAAACATATCTAACAAAGAACTAACAATAATAATGAACAGTTTAAAAAAAAAACAGTATGTTATTTTCAGAAACTGAAAAAAAAGTTTTTTTTAAGACTGATTGTCTTTATATTTTAACAATATCAATTACAAGTTTTAGGATCGATTACATGATGCAGCACAAGCAGATTTCAGGTAGCAGGTGTTTTCATATGTCCTACTGATTTCACGCGTTCATGGAAACGTTCTTCACTCTGGAGACTTGAGACTGAGCAAACAGAGACCTGCGTCAGATGACTGCGAGAAGAGGGAGTTTTGTTTTACTCCTGCTGCCCCTCACAGACTCTGGACTTCAAGACACCTGTCTGCTTCCTCTCTGTAAATGAAAGACAACTTCATTATATTGCATTCAGCATCATTTGACATCTGAATAATGAAAGCTAGTATCGGGTGTGTGTACATGTCTTACCCTCTTTAGAGTCCTATTATAGGCATTGTAAAATGACACCGTACTGTCAGCATGCAGCTTGTGATGGAGACCATCACTGTGCTCTTCATCATCCATCTGTCCAATAATACAACATCAGACATAAGCACTCAAGTCTCTCACATGATCAAACTTTGAATAGATTCTGCTCATTACATTGTTTGCAATAAACGGAAAACCTCTCCTGAGATGTTCTCATGTAGTGGTACGATGCAGACTAAGATCTCCACTCTTTGACATTAAAATAGGTTACAAAACTGTTAAAAAATGCAAGAATTATATATACATATATATATAAAGTGGTGCCCTTTAATAGATTGTATAACCATTACAGTTTTAAAGTTTGAGATTTGTAAGATTTTGTAATGTTTTTTTGTGGGGGGGGGGGGGGGGGGGAGGGGTCTAATGTTCACCAGTATTTCAAAATATTACTGTTTTACTGTATGTTTGATCCATTTATTGACACAAGATCCTTTAGAAATCCTTCTAATATGTTGAGAAACGTTTTCTTTTCCCGCAGAAATGGGCTACTTTGACAGCGTAGCCGTGGGTTGAAGCGACCAAGTGATGGGATATTTAGCCCCTGGAAAGCAAATGTTGCCAGGAAACCCCATCAAAATGTGTCTTTTATTCACATTATTATTCCAGGAGACCCCCCTCAATACGTGATTGGGTTAGTTGGGCAAGTTTTGTTGCGAAGACATGTTAACCTTGAATGTTACTGACCAGTGTCAAAGCTTTGTCCACAGGTATGTGACCTGGTCGAACTGGTCCGGTCTCTAAGACTGACAACACTTCATCCGGAAACAAGAATGACTCGTTGTACCATCTCTCAAACTCTGGCAAACACAAAAATATATTAATGGCATTAGAGAAAGATGAGCTTGTGTATTACAGTGACGTGCAGTAAATTCTACTATGAATATATTTGTATAGATCAGGAAAGTAAATGTGTTGCTGTTATGCTAAATATTGACAATGATGATGTATTACAATTGTAGTTACCTGAATCGGTGGAGTGATTTAATTCCTCATCAAAAACAGAAGCCCTAGAACCATAGAGAGACTATAGTAATATGCTGTGTGGAGAAGCAGAGGAACTCACCTGTTAGCAGCCGTGTGCGGCACTGATTCACCAGGTGCTGACAGTAGCTGACTTCTGTCTTTGTGCTGCTGAAATCCTCGTAGGCTTGTCTGTAACGGTTCTTCAGCTCTTTCAGCTGCATCACTAGAGAGAGCTCAGCCTCCTCCAGCACAGGCTCTCCCTCCGAGCTCACAAACTGACCTATGAAACCAGCAGCCTTCAGTTCCATGTGATAACTACATCTCATTCAGAAAGGAGCTTGTTTGAGTCTTTTCATTCCTACACTTCCCTGCTGTGGGCAAATCAATGTAGCTACATCATGTGATACTTACCCTGGCTCTGTTTTCGCTCTCTGAATTGTCGCAGCTCATATGTAATGTAGTCAAGATCCCGTTTCGTGGTATTGATGACATCTGTGAGTACGCGTAATTGAGTCGTGCGCTCCGACAGCACAGCCTTGTTCTCCTTTAGTATGCGGTTGATCTCACTTCCTCGTTCTGCCTTGAAATCCTCAAATGCCTCAGCTTTGGGTGGAGGAGAGCTGAGAAATACATTGAATTCGACATTTATTTTTAGTCTCCAGTTATTAGCAGCAGTACTTTGAACCATCAGCAGAGGTCGCCTAAGCGCACCGGTCTGCTGTACAGAAGCACGTACTCAGTTCTGGGATGTTGTTGTTGTTGTTGTTGTTGTTGTTGTTGTTGTTCTGGAGCTTGTTTTGGGGGTTCGTGTGTGGTCATGTCAGATTCACTCAGGTTAAGAGGCTGCTCGGCTTGCACAGTTATATTTTCCACTGGCGGCTGACTCGCTGCTCCTTCCTTTCTGTTCAATACAAGATTCAAAGTACCATAATTCACAGTCTTGTAGTCAAAATTTGGTTTGTTTTTCTTTTCTTCAAATGCTCCAATGGTTTTTACTAATATACAAGGATGGAGGCATTGTTTGATGACCATAGTGTACTAATATGGCCTTTTACTTAGTGGAAATTATTTTTAGAACAAGATAATTTTAAACATTTACATAAATAAAAAATAATGATTGTCATTGTATGCTCTTTGCTGTATGATTTTATTTTTTCAAATTAAGTGCAAATATTTACATTTCCAGAAAATGTTCTCTGAAATAAGTGGGTAGATGGACACAATTGCATCACACTCTCTTCTATATCACAGAGATTTCATCATGTTTGTTGACACAGAACATGGCAAACTAAAGACTAGGATCTTTGCACTTTTGCCCAGATGTCTGCCCGTTTGCAGTCGGGTTGAGTCTGCAGATTTTGCAGATAGCCAGAGTTGACAGATTTCACAGACAAACCGGTGGTGTTTAATGGGCACAGACTCTTATTCTTTAGCTTCAGATTATGATATAAAACACGTTTGAGGTTTTGAGCTGATTGTAGAACATTCTGTGTTCTTTTCTCACACATCTCTTATTAATGAAGTGCCTGTTTCTGTGTGAGTGTGTTGTGTTCAGAATGACTGGTTGTGCATGATCCTCAGTCGTGTATTGTATGGTGTGCAGTTCTTCTCCGTAAATATTTACAAGTGTATGATTCTTTGTGTTTCAAAATGTTACATTGTGTAACATGAATATCTAGATTTAAACATGAATACTTAGTTAATTTTTCACATCCTGTCTCGCACAATAGGAAGAGAGATTGTCACCTGCTGATCTGTTTGTCTTTTCTTGCTTTACTTGGTTTCGGTGACACAGTTCGCTGATGTTTCTGTGAAGATTTAGCTAAACCTAGGCCATATCCACAACTGTCCACCTCTCCAACAGCACCTACAGACCCCTGCACCTGTAGCACAGTTAATGAGGCACGAGACATCAGTTTCTACCTTTTCACTTCTCACTAAAGTATTGCTGTCCACCAAATATCTGTACATGGCTTACCTCTGCAACAATTGATGGTGTTGTGTTCATAGCTTTCTCTACACGAGGGTTTCGTGGAGCGATCTGCTCTCGCAATTTCTTTTGCTGCTCCCTGTGTAATACACATTCAAACATTACAGTGATGAATTGACTTCCATTTTAAGTATTGTTAAACTGTTGATAAACAGGTAACTGTACTTACAACACCACTTTTTTGAACTGGGCAAATACCTCTTGAGTTTGTGTAATGCTCACAATCTGAAAGATGCAATCATTTATTCAGTTCTGATAAAGTAAGATTGATTTATGAAAATGTGGACTTGAGTATTTGAAGAACTGAGGTATAAACTATGGTGTTTACCGGGATCTCATCCAGTAATCCAGACAGGTATCTCTGCACCTGACTCCTCACTTCCTCCAACTGTCTCTCCGACAGGATTTCGTTAGAAACTCCAACCCGATACGTCTACGATCAAGAAGGACATCAAAATAGAAGCCAGAGTGTCATAGCTGGGATCATTTGTGTGAAAAGCATCAGATTATAGGCACAGGTTCAGGATGTGTGTATGGTGGAACTCACCAGTGTGTTACACATTGACAGCTCCTCCTTAAGAAACTGGATTTCTTTCTCTAGTCTTCGCACCTGGAGCTGATAAATAGTCACAGATTTCTGCAATGTGCGCGTGAATCTTTCTTAGATATTATCATTAGATGATCAGAGTATTAGTTTTGTGGTACACATAAAATCTTACCACTGGGTCAACATGTTCATTGATCGATGGCTTTGTCTGCACGCACTTCATTCTGGAGGCAAAGCGAAGAGTTGAAAGCTGCCAAGAGAACCAAGAGTTTTTTATATATTATATAGTTTTTAGACTGGGATATATTATTAAAAAAAAAAAAAAAACACATCTCACTGTCTCCTCAATTTGTGCCGCTTCACCATATATGTTTGCCACAAGCACTGTGTTACAGTTTCCTCCTGTGCCAGAAATGAAAACATTAGGTCACACACACGTCCCATTCAAGATTATTCATTTTTATTCATCTGAAGTGAAGATTTCCCCATTGTTCAAAATGAAAGTTTACATGTTGATGGTTGAATACTAGCTACTGCTACAGCTCATCTTCTAACTGATGTGGTGAAGCTCTGTGGGAGGACTAACTTCAGGAGCACACTAACCGAGCGAGTCTTTCAGAGCATGGGTAAGTTTACTCTGTCTGAAGGGAACATGTTCCCTACGACTGTCAGCTAGAGCCAAGATGACCTGCTCCAGGAAAGACAGGGACTTGTTGATATACATGGCCTCCATTTGGACTTGACCTTCTGACTAGAGTAAAAAACAGAAAGTAGAGAGTAAAAACTGTAAATTGTAAGCATTTGAGGATCTTGTTAAGATTAGCACACTAGTGCAAATGATGTTAATATTTCATTCAACAGTTTACTGCTAAACTGTGAGGCTCATAGAGTAAAGAACTCACCCCAGTTTTGCTAAGTCTTTCAGACCCTGCCAGGTCCACCAGGTTCAGTTTAGAGGTGATGTATTTAGCATCGGACAGTGTGCGAGAGCGAGACTACCACACACAAACATATTTAACGTCATGCCAAAAAGTATCACCTTGTGTAAAAAGGCAGGTTTACTAAAGCATTTTAAGATCCGACGATGTTCAATATATTCTAGTCTTGAGATTATGAATCTAATGAGACACAAGTTTTGGACATACCTCAATGTGGATAGTAAAAATGCAGTGAGATCTGGAGGAATGTTTATTAAGGGCATGTTGTCCAATGATTCTGTTCATCTCCCCCTGTTAGTGCAGTGGGAGCAATGTTATTCAACACAGATTTTTACAAAAATACGAAAGTCCTGAATGTACAGTACTTTAGTTTTTGCTTTTGACCATGTGGGCATTCATGCTTCTGACAATCATTTTATTGTAATGGGACCTTTAATGAAATTTCAGTTTTTTCTGATGGTTTTTCTTGGTGCCGTATTGTTTTCATTAGCCAATTTGTCAACATAAGTGATGAGAGATAAGAACTAACCTTTGCCCCTAACAGTACAAACACAACCCGATAAGACCTCTGCTTAGTTGAAAAAGACTTTTTTTTTTTGCTGAGATAAATGTGCATTCATCTTTTTTAATAAGCTGCTCAAATACCTCATGACTTTATGACTCGACCTCTCACCTCGAAAAGCAGATTAAGAGCCTCCTCTTCATTGTGAACCAGATGTAAAGACAATCCTTTGACTGAGACTCCACCACCTGGTTCTTCTATCACTGTCAAGACCCCACTATTCAAACTTTTTCCTTTCTTTATGCTGGAGAGCAGGTCTACCATCGTCTCATTATAGATTTCCAGAAAGGAAAGATGAACGGAGAAGGTATGATCTACACGATGCTCCACCTCCTGGAACACCTGAGGAAATGAGAGATGGTTTGTGAGCCACGTGAGCAGAAACACTGACTATGTGCTTCTTTATCATGAGTCTGAATCACCTCCTGTAGGGCTCGAGGAATGATGCCTCTGTGTTTGTACGTCTCTGCAGCACCTGTCATAGTGTATGTTTTCCCAGCTCCAGTTTGCCCAAAGCACATTATTGTACCTAAACACACATTTTATAAGCTTTTTATTTCAAAGTATAGACTGCGTATGTAAATGTTTGTGATTTCAGATGCATTGACAAACCATTGTAGCCAGCAAAGGCCCCCAGCACTACACTCCGGGCAACACGATCATAGGTGTCCTCTTGTGACACATTATCCAGAATCCCATTCAGCTGAAACACCCATGAGCTCAGCTGGTTATTCCTCTTTCCTTTATCAGAGTCTTTCCTTGATCTCACTTTCAAAGTCTTAAAGAGACAACAAGAAGGACAGGCATAACTAGCATCAATCAATCTATTTCATTCAAACATGTTTTCTGTGGATTGGGCCCTGTTGGTGATCCCAAGACTATGTCATTTAATCATTTCTGGCCTTAATTTTATGCATGAGATTGTAATAATAGTTAACGTTATTTAAAAAGTATTCTGAATGCACAGGATTTCCCTTTTGAAAGTTAGAGTGATCCCTTTGTTTTGTTATTTCTCCAAAGAGAAAGTGTCTCAGTTTCTCTTCTTTTCTACTGAAGGCTAAAGAGGTTAAGTTTTAAATAATTAATTACATTTATTATCAGAAACAGATTTAAACTGGATTGTAATGAGCGCACAAAATTGGGACAACTTTAATGTTGGCTAGGTTCTTATATTTGAAAACTATAAAATATGTTATAAAATATTTATTGTAATAATAACAGGCTGCTGGAAACGCTAACTTTCCAGATTGGTATATTTACAGTAAACATGAGATTGGTCAAGATGAGATTGAGCGTCGGTTACCTGCTGGTCAGGTGGGCACTCGATGAGCTCGTGCGCGAAGCGGGCCGTGGGTCTGATGCGGATGAACACCTTCACTGGAGACACCTGGGAGCTCATCATTCCTACTCTCTCTCACAAACAGCGCCACAAACGAGTCTGTATACGCTACTGTGTGACATAAGAGTTGCGTTTTAATCTCGAGCAAGAGTAAACGTGGAGGTATAATAGTCTCGAGGACTCACCTCAGTGGCCCGCGCGCATCTAGCAGCCTTGCTGTTGATGGAGACAGTTAGTGTTGATAGCGTTGTCATGACAACTCTCTCTCTCTCTCTCTCTCTCTCTCTCTCTCTCTCTCTCTCTCTCTCTCTCTCTCTCTCTTTTATTTTTCATTATTAAGATTTTATAATGATTGCAAAGGCATTAAAAAGGGTTCGTGGCATATTTTTTTTATGAATTAATTAAATTTAATCCAAATGATCGTGCACCACACGTTCCATCTGACAGGCATGTCACGTGTGAAACTCGTTTGTGAAGTCAAAAATGACATTTTCCCCTGTAAATGAGGCACTTCTCTATGTTTTGAATTCACATGCTTTTTTTCAAGGTCATTAGTTTACCTTTTCGGTCTGCTGCTTCGTCTCTTTATAAATGCAGAAAATTACTGAGGCAAAGCCATTTCAAATCGAAGTTTGTGCATTGCCTTTATTGAAAATTAAATTTCTTTAAAATTCCTGATTAAACCAAAAGGCTGCTCTTTTACTAAGTCTTCTTCAATATGGTATATAGTAATGATCAAATATATGTAACATATAATATAATATATATAGAATATGGAAGTGCAGTGCATCAGTGGATTGATGTTTGACAGAAAAGATTGTTAAAATTAGAAAATTTTGAGAAGTTAAATTTATGTAATTTAAGGCACTTTACAGTGCATTTCGACAACAGCTGTTTACATAAAAAATTTCTTAAATTCAATATGCCAATATTTCTGCATATTTTTATAATATGTTATAAGTCTGAATTATGTGTGTATGTTAATCAAACATATTCTGGCATTATCTGGAGCATTGATGGGGATTTATTTTTAGAGTCCATTTTTGTTTTGACATCTCAAGAGAAAAAAAAAAAAAAAAAAAAGCACCTGATCCAACAGTTGAATGACCATCAATTTGTTCAAGGCTCCTCCCTGTTGAAAACAACAAGCTCCAAAAATACACAAACACAAAAAAAAACTCTTCTAAACCCGTCTGACATCTTTGGCTACAAAACCTCTGACTGAAACTGTGACAATGAGGATGGAAACTAAAGTGTTCATCTGTGCTCTGTGTGTCTGTTTGGTAGCAGTTCTAGGGGATAAGGTATGTCAAAATAGTTATTATTATATTTTTTGCAATATTTAATGCAATTATCAAAAATCTGTCACTAACATAGTGAATATGTTTTCCTGTTCTGAGATTTCTGTATATTTATAATTATTGATAAATAGCTGACAAATAAAATAAGTAACTGATCAGTAATATGTTTGTCATTAAGCCTATGTACATTGTATCATGCAGAACTGGTTTAGCTGTATATATAACTTTAATAGTTGTTATTGTATCAAAAGCCATTATTTCATTATTTTATTATTATTATTGTTTGATTACTATAACTACAAGTGTTGTTTTTAATAATACTGTCTGATTTTTACACAGACAACACCCACACCCAAACCCAAGATCCTGATTAATCCAAAGATATTTCTGACATACATACCCTCAGAGGTAATTAGCTGCCTTCAGGAGTCTAAACACAAAACCAATAACACTTTTGTGTTCAAGACAAAGTATTCATAAATGCAGTTTGAAATGACAAAAGTATGAACATCCCCCAAAATTAATTTGTGTCAATTCATGATGGAGACATCATAACATTTATTCATATACATGCTATGATACCATAGCTGCTGTCTAAGAGAATAAACCACAGTTACTGTCTCATTGATATCTACAGAAAAATCCTGTCAATGGAAGTGATTTTGAGCAGGTAAGTGCCATTTTTGCATCAAACAGAGTAATATTGGAACCACAGTTATATCATTCTATTAATCTCACCTCTAGTAAGATAAAGAGCTTTAAAAGCTTTCAGATTATATTATTATTTATATGTATATATGTCCTGATTCTTTTCCACTACAGATGACAAACCACACGTCAAATGCAAATATAACACAAGAAAGTATTTTGGAAACAACCGTTGCATCGAACCTTGCAGAGGTACCCTTCAGTGCCTTCATTTCTCATGAAAAATAAAAATTAACTACTTATACATCTATACAGAATACGTTTTTATCTAGGATTTGTAGTTTATTAGCAAAAGTGTATATGAAGTTTTTCATTTATTCACACTCCTGTTGTTCCCAATCATATACTGTTATTATTTTTTGCATTGAACACAAAAGGAGGTACAGTAGTTTGATGTCTATATTCATACAACCACATACCTATTCTGGAAAAAAATGACATGGGGGTAAATAAATGATAACAAGGCTAACTATTACTTTATAGATGTGATGTATGTGTGTTACAGTCATAGCTGCTTTTGTTTGTTTAATAAAACACGCGAGGGCCCTCTTGTGTGCAGCTTTTAGTAAAATAACATGTAAACCAAGCAGGACTCTTGGTCTGCTGTCTGTCAGCCATTAGATGGAGTTATGAGGTCTTGGGTTTTTCTTCTTTGCTCAGTTATCTCACCTCAATAAATCTTACTGAGGTTTTAAGTCCATTATGTATGTATGAATAAATTGAACATTTTTCTTTGACCAGAATGATGTGAAACAAAATGACTCAGACACAACTCAGACACAAGACAATTTATGGTAAGTTTCATGTGGTTCAAATAATAAAACAAACAAAATTGCATTGTCATTTGTGATAAGTTGTCCAACCCTTTTTCTTCTCAGATTAAAGACAGGAAAAGAAAAGAGAACTGGAAAACAGTCAACCCTGATGGAATGAGTTGCTTTAATGTCTGTTGAATTACATTTGTAATTAATTACCAAATTACCTTTGTACTGACTATTGTCATAATGTGTTATGCTAGACGGTGAACGATAAAACATTGAGAGTAAGCCATTGTTATAGTACAGTATATCAAAAGTTGATAATTGCATTATTAAAGTTTATTTAATAGTCGATAGTTTATTAGACTATGTATGCTAATCAAAAGTGTAATTTTCATTATTTGGTGATAATGTCAAACTAATTTAATTAAACTGTCCACTGGGGAAGTTGCTGGGTCACATACAAACTGTGATGATCTGCTGATTATATGTTCTCATAAGTAATAAAAACATGTAGTAGCAAACAAGCCTACAAAACTACTGAATATTTATGCCTATTTCTTCCCACATTCATGTGTTTGTATTTCCTGTCAAATTCATTTATTTTAAGTAATTTAGTACTTTAAATGACCGTATTTTCCAAATGTATATTCCATATGTTAGTTAAAAAATGATTTGCACCTGTATGGTGTGTACGATTGTGTTTAAGATGGGATAACCAGACCAATCCGGCAGATATATTTCAGGGATTATTTTAACATGCCCCTAATCTAATTTGACCTGAGACAGAGGAGACTAACAATTGCCTGACTAATCCTTGTTTACATTTTTATCGATTTATTGTAATTTTCAGTTTGAAACTTTTCTATTCTATGTATTGGAGTTAATTTTGTGTATGCATGAAAAATCTGCAATGTCACTCTGGACATGTTGGCTGACTGAAGCGAAGCAAACACTGGACCACAACTTGCCCCTCAGGGCCTGGGCTGTCATTCAGGCACACACACACACACACACACACACACACACAAAGAGAAAGGAGAGAGGGGGTCCTGACGTGTGTCCAGGCCCTAGGATCTCCGCACCTCTCAGCAGCATGTAATGAGCTTAACCACACAGCTTCAGTGCAAAGGGGTCAATCGCTCGGATTATCACACTCGACTTTCACATCATAATGCTCCACACCTCTCTGTTTTTATGCTCTTCTTTTTTTAAACCTTTGAACCTTTGTAAGCTTGAAATTTTGTAATCTTTATTTTCCTTTGTAAGATTTTTACTTTTGTAGGTGAAAATTGAAACATTAAGTTTTCAAAGCTTTTCAGAGAGGACCGACAGAACAAATATGGATCATAATTTACTCCAGATAAAACGAAGGGTGTATAAGGCTTGGTGAGATTGGGGCTGGATGGTAGCTTTTGGAACAGGGATTCACCCTTTGGAAACACAACCCAATGCCACTGTGCAACAACAAGGTCACTGACGATGGAACTTCAGCACAGCCACAGCAAGAGGAGAAAGCAATGGTGGACTCCCTCATCAAGGTGAGTTTATATGATTTACTCGATATGAGTTTACATGATCCAATAACTGAACCTTCCTCTAAACAAACCACCACACTTTTCAGAGAGTTTTGTGGTGACATCATTTCTAATAATTTTTAATAATCAGGGCACCATTCATTCATTTTTTGTTAAGACCGAACATTATATAAAAATATTGTAATATAAATCTTTCCCTTAATATTATATGTTGTCATATATTTTCTCTTGTGTGGTCTAATTCTAACTAAAAATAGGCGAGGACATCATTTAGATTCTGAAATACATCAATTAGAAAATAATTTTCAGTTTATTTTCCATTGATTATATTGAGGTTTAGATTGAGGATGTCAAAGCATGTGTGTGTCCTCATTTCTCCTTATTTCCAGGCTGAACATGAAAGCATCTTTTAATGGTCTGTTCCTCAAGCTCATGCATAATAAATGCATTTTAAAATTAAATTGTTACAACCAGTTTACTGAATGCGTTGTAAGATCTGTCATTCTGTTTTTCCTGTTTATTGGTAGACAGTTGTAATATCACATACACAATCAGGGGTTTACGCTTTAGAGGTGTCACGTTTTGGAAACTGTTTCAACAATATGTCATTTGTTTGACCTCCTGAGGTTGATAATAAACATGTTCTGAAGCACCTCTCTTCACTTACCATATGTGGAACAATAAAAATGAATAATTTTTAATCATTTGAGCTACTTTTGTACTTCTAAAATGCCTGTCTACAACTGAGATAAACTTCATGACGTCCTTACGTTCAGAACGTGCATACGTTTTGTGTTGAACACCATCATGTGTACGTGAAACGTCATTGTTTACTCGCTCTGTTCCAGGAAGTTTGACAGAGGTGGCTCTGCATTCTGCCACAGAGAAACGAGAACAGTTTGGAAACCTTTATAGTGTATTTTTTAGACTATAACACACAAATGTGTTACAGTTTCGGTTTATACAATTCTCCTGGATTATTTCAGGACTTTTAGAAGCTTTGCTGTATGGTAATGACTTTAGGGGACGGACACAGAGGAGAAAAGCAAGATCATGCGGTCACATCAGGTCCCCCGCGCGATCCCGCAACATTTTAAAATCCTCTAACGTTACATATCGTGTACTCTATATACAAACAAGTGTTTATTTTCAGCAGAATGAGGTCTGCAGACAGCAGACATCTAATCTCAGCGATTAGATATGTATTTAACGGAAGAAGGACTAATTATTTAAGGTTTGACACGGAGTTCTTCCTCCGGCACTTGAGAGGTTCACGCATGTTGTTCAGAGGTGTGTATATGCACATATCTCTGTTTTTGCTGTTAGAAGTGACACGGTTTGCGAATGTTCTGTTTGTTTACTAATAAGCAGTTCTCTATGATTTGCATATTCCACTCACGTATTGTTCCCTATTGTCTTTATTTCAGATTTGAGTACCTCAGTTAAAACTCTACAGTATGACCTGAAAAAATCAGACATAGCTAAATCTGGCAATAGGAAGTTATTCTTTGACACTCATGCAATGGTTCAGCTGCTTGAGGAAAGCGGTAAGATTTCTTGTCTGTGTTTCTAAATGCTCTGGTTAATTCCAGTTCAGCGATTCTTCAAAATATTGTGTGTCCTTTCAGGCTTCGTGACCCAGCAGGCAGAGGTCATTGTCAATATGATGGTAAATATCACAAATTCAAACATGGACGTTATGTACGGTGACATGGCTACCAAAACACAGCAGGTGAGATTTTCATTGTCCTTCCATGCTTTTCTGTGAACCAGAGCTCTCATGAAGTTTTAGTTTGTGTATTCAGCTTTTGATGTATCATTTTTTGTGTAAATGACTGTCAGATTCATGGTCAGAAACATGATTACCAAAGTTGATTATGGTGTGATGTTTTTAATGTACACACAAAAAAATGTCTCTGTTGTTGTCTGTTCAACTTCCCTCATAGCAGAGCCCAGGTCAAGAAGGTCTGTTGCTCTACTTAACTGGTTTAATTTTTACAGGAAATCATGTTACAGAAAGTCATGTCTCATATTGCTGCTGTAAAAAAGGACATGATCATTCTGGAGAAGAGTGAATTCTCAGCATTACTAGCAGAGAATGAGGTGAGGTCGTGTCGTGTGATCTATTATCATCATCAGTAACCCCATTGTTATACTTTAAAATCATTTTTCTGTATTCAATATGATTATACACTACTGTTTAAAGGTTTAGGGTCAGTAAAGATGCTTTAGTTTTTGAAAGAGGTCTCATGCACACAAAGGCTGCATTTATTTGATCAAAAATAGATATATTTTTACTATTTAAAATAAAATAAATCTAATTCTTGGGTTTGCAAAGATGAATTTTCAGCAGCCATTAATCCAGTCTTCAGTGTCACATGATCCTTCAGAAGTCATTCTGATATGATGATCTTATTATTAAACTGTGCTACTTAATAATTAAATTCTTTGATAAATTTGTTCAAGATACTTTGGTAAATATAAAGTTCAAAAGAACAGTATTTATTTGAAATACATCTTCTGTAACATTATGTCTTTTAAACAATTTAATTCTTAAATGCTCAATAAATGTATCCATTAAAGAAAAAAAAAAGTAAATTTTTATAAGCCGTTCTTTCTGCAGTTTCTATATTATCTTGGTGAATTCAAATAAATATAACATAATAGCTGTGAAATAAAAAGTTTTTTTCCCAATTGCTTTGATTTGACTTTTTAACAGCTTTGTTCATTCACCTAATGAAGTATGACGTGCTGTATCTAATTATTCTACAGAAAATCAAGGTTGAGCTGTCACAGCTAAGAATACAACTCACTGTAAGTAAATTAAAAAAATATATTTTTAATGAAAATATATTTTGCTTTGCTATTCAGAACTCATCAAAGAGGCATACATAAACCTTATACATAGGTCTTTTCTGTGTACAATAGTCATTGTAATTTTCCTTTTTGCTTTGTGCTGCAGGATGTGATGAACAAAAGGCGTGCAGATGCCATTTTGGATTTGAATGTAGAAAAAAGTCGCGTGAAGGAGATGGTAAGTACAGTGAAATAATAACTCACTGGAAGAACAGGTTTGGAAGCTCTGAAATCCAAAGATTTGTTGGTTATTTGAGTTGTTGCTGGCAATAGAGATGCTTTAATAGAGATGTTTGCTCTTGGTACAGACAGTCGACTTTGACAGAAAGCTCATAGGGACCAGGAATGAATTGATGGAAATGGTAAGACACGCTAGTGTTTAGGACAATCATTCAATCTTGATCTTTTGTATGAAATGTTTTAACCTGGATAGTCTTTCTTAGCATTCTGAGCAGGATCGTCACATGACACAGACTAACATGAAAATCGACACAGAAGTGGCGGGCCTGAAGACTTTGCTGGAGTCACATAAACTGGATACCATCAAATATCTGGCAGGTAAAGAATTTTTTTTGGAATATTTTGTTAATTTCACTTGTTTGCACACTTGAATTATCAGCAACTTAAAATCATATTTCGGTATATTGCGAATTTTTTTCCCCACCACATTAATCATACCGGTTCAGAAGTCAATATGAACTTTTATTGGCAAATTAATTTATGAAGTCATTAAAAGAACAGGTTTGTAGGAGACTTCAATATTCATTTTGATTCATGCTTTATTTTTGTAATTCTTCTAGGTTCAGTCTTCACGTGTCTCACAGTCATACTTGGATTCTATCGGCTATGGATGTAGACATCAGCAGACTTTGTTCTTCCTGAGAAAATGTGTCATCAGCCTCGGGTCTCAAGAAGAGCTCCTGTAGGAGAAAATGTTGATTCCTGCACTGTTGTATCAATCTCTGTTAGGAAAAAACAAAGCATATTTACATACCTAGATAGTACTTATATACATAGTGCTACACCTTGTATTAGTTTATGATGTTCATGCTTATTAAAACCAGTGTCAACTGATGAATCAATCCCAAGATAATACAATACACAAATATGCCAAAGAAGGTGCAAGGCATGTGATAAATCAAAGATTCTTGCAAATAAATATACATAGCCATTTATTTTAAACACAGCTATTAACTTTGCATTTGTTTATGTTGTGCATCAGTCAGATTTTTATGTGTGATGTAATAATGCCGATTAATTACCCTGCATGTTTAAGCAATAGTGAAGTGAAGCACAGCCTAGTATGGTGACCTTGCATTTAACCGCACACACACACGCACACACAGAGCAGTGGGCAGCCATTTATGCTGTGGCGTCCGGTTCGGTGGCTTGCTCAAGGACACCTAAGTCGTGATATTGCTGGCCTGAGACCCTACCCCCTAACCTTAGGGTTAGGAGTCCTACTCTCTAACCACTAGGCCATGACTTCCCCTACAGTAGTGCTGTTGTACTGAATATCAGCACAGCTGTGACGAAGCTCTGACAAACAGTTGTATGATGTCAATTAAAGTGCCTTGGGTTGTTCTGGTAATGGAATGTATTGCATGTATTTGTCAAAATGATTACAATTCATGTTGAAAACTTGATTAGAGGTGAGAACTAAATGCACAAGATGTACAAAAAAAGTGTATATATTTTTATTGTAATATGTTCCTGATTCAATGCAAGTCACAGTTATTCTGATGAATAAAACATAAGTCTTGAATTTTTGAGTTGTTTGTGTAGATCCTTCATGAGGTTGTGTCAGTGTCTCTCCAGGACTCTAGAGGGCAGAATGATGAACGCGGGTCAGACTCGGAGGCGCTGAACGATGAAGAAGAGCGAGCCGTGCTCCGAGACAGAGCTCACGTGGAAACTAATGTAATGTGTTTTTGTGTTGAGGTATGTTGCGTTTGGTTGTGGTTAATTATAATATGTAATTGGCCTGCACGCATATTAAGTTATAAGATTGATTCATCCATCTGTCATCTAATTTTAGCTGCTTGTAGATACTCCGATAGCAACTGCCAGCTATAATGCATGTATAATACATTAGAAAGATCCTGTCGACTGCAGTTAAAACAAATCTGGTCTTCAGGGTTGGAAGACATGGCAGTAGTGTATTAAAATATTAATGTGTTTCACTTATAGGAAAGTCAGTGTTATAATCCCAATGTAAAACCTGTCAATATTCCGGGCCTTTAATGACATAAGATTGTGTGCTGTTGTGGGGAAGGGGAATTGCTTCGCTATGTTTGGTCTTTCCTGTAATATGAAAAATGGTATTAACTCTGATTCTCTTCAGACCCAGAGTACTCCTGAGAGAAGATGACAGATGTTTTCAGCAGCAGCTGTGAGGCAGTGCTCCAGCGGACCATCAGTGTGTCCTTCATCTCAAGGAGCAGTCATGTTGGGAATCTGTATCAGATAGATGAGACCTGCCAATTTATCACTAGTAATCAGTTCAAGAAGGCAAGACAACATCTTTAGACGTCTTCTGTCTTGTTTTGTCACACCAAGTGTCAAACCGATCTAATTAGGGTGTCTGTTTTATCACAGGTAGCCTTACAGTTTCCAGATGAACTTCTGCCTGATGCCATCCGAGTCTCGGCCGAAATAGAGAAGCAAACCAAAGCCAAGACATTCATTTTAGGAGACACGTCCTATGGCAGGTAAGAACTGTTTTCGTGTACATGTTTTTATCCAGAGTTACTCTGCTTCATTTTGTGTGGCAGCACAAGCAGAACTCAGATTTCCTTCTATCTGTTTCTTTTCTTTTCAGGTGTTGTGTGGATGAGGTAGCAGCAGAACATGTGAGAGCAGACTGCATAGTGCATTATGGGCCGTCATGCCTCAGCCCATGCAGAAGACTACCGCTTCTGTATGTTTTTGGAAAGAAACCGATTGATGTCCAGCAGTGTGCCACAGCCTTTAAAGAGCTTTATCCTGACCTCCAAAGTCATGTGATCATACTGTATGATGTCACCTATACACATGCTATAGGTAATTGTTACTGTTTAGTCTATGCTAATGTTTAATAATGCTCATTTTCATGAACATGTGCATGAAAGTTCATTTATCTAATCTCTCCTCAGGTGATCTCAGGACACTTTTGTGTGATATCTACCCCAATGTTGTGGTCTCCCTTCTAAAAACAGATCATTCTTGCGTTGCTGAGCTGAAACAGGACAGCTGTGTGGACACTGATCACATAGATTCACAGGATGATAGAGTCATTTCTAAATTTGGCAGACAGTTCAGTGTAAAAGCGGGGCAGAGTGTTGATAATTACGGTATGTTTTACATTGGCCAGGAAGGCCTGACTCTTACAAACTTCATGATGACCTGGAACCACTGTGCCTTCAGCTCATTCAATCCAGAAACACACAAAGGACGAGTGGAATCAGTTAAAATCAACAAGGCACTGATGAAACGCTATTATGCCATCGAGCGGGCCAAAGATGCCAGTGTGGTGGGCATTTTGGTGGGCACCCTGGGTGTCGCCAACTATCTGACCATCATAGAGCAGCTGAAAGACATTATTCACAAAGCAGGAAAGAAGAGCTATATGTTCGCTATGGGAAAGATAAATGTTCCCAAGCTTGCTAACTTCTTGGAAATTGACGTTTACGTGCTAGTTGCCTGTCCCGAGAACTCACTGCTGGATTCAAGTGAATTCTACAAACCCGTGGTGACTCCCTTTGAGATGGAGTTGGCTTGCAATAAGCACAGAGAGTGGACTGGAGAATATGTGACAGACTTCAGAGATTTACTCCCTGGTAATCATTCTACAGAGCACTAGTACAGTATTGTGACGTTGATATGGTGTCATTAAATATATTTCTACTAAGAATATAGCCTTGAATGATGTCACTGTGTGCACATGCTATTGTTCTAGGCATCTAACAGGAATCATATATTTATTATAGGTGGAAGCAGTTATGTGGGCTTCCCTGAACCAGACCAGTCTGCCGTGGAGGAAGAGACCACAGATGTCTCTCTAATCACAGGAGCTTTGCGAACATGTTCCACAACCTCAACAGAGATCTTAAAAAGCACATCAGAGTCTTCTTCACTCGTCCCCAGAAATCAGACTCTCACTGTGGCCAATACAAACACAGCAGGTATAGAGTCGGAGGCCGTACTGAACTGTAGTTGCAGTAGTAATTCTTGAACTTAGTCGCTTGAAATTGACAAGTTTGAGTCATGCAAATGCAGAATATAATCATGATCTTTTTGTTTTGTAGCATCGTTTTTGTCGGGCCGTAGTTGGCAGGGACTGGAGCCTAAACTGGGGCAGACACCAGTGATGAAAGCTGTGCAAGGACAGAGAGGCATTGCTATCGCTTATGAGGAGGAGGGTGTGGGAAATAAAGATGCTTCAACACCTCTTCAAAAATCATAAAAGTCCTTTATTGTTGGAAATCATCAAAGGACTACTTCCACACTTGCAGCATATGAATTGCATCAATATATTGAAAAGGATGTAATTGTCTGCGATAATACAGAATATCTTTTGGGAACATGTTTTAATTGCATTGAAAAGGGTGAGTGTAAATCAAGGAAGGTAAATTCATATTTGTTAAATATAAGAATGTTAAGTTCTGTTGTGCTACCAATGGTAGCAAATTATAGAAAGAGAATATTGGAAACAATGTACATTATTTCAAAAGTGATTTATAATGTTTAATGTCAAACAGAATAAAACTAATTCTCCTGACTTAAAAAATATGACTTCACTATGTGAAATGTTTAATGACCACTGCACAACCATAGTGAGATCGTGAAGCAGCAAGTTCTGGCATGAATTTGACAATTTTAATATCAAATGATCAAATCAACACATTAGTTGTAACTGTTGGATGAAGGATTCAGTCACATTGCTGATCCCCATTAAGTGCTTTAACAAAGGATGATGGGAATATGCCAGTCTTCCCGTTGCATTGACCCTCAAGCCACTCATCATTGACTGAAAATGAAACAAAAGTCAATAGAAATGCCTTAGTTCATACAGCATTTTATGCCAATATTAGTAAATTACAAGCATCACAGTTTCAGTTCCTACCTTTGGAAAGAACTGTGATGATGTTTCCCTGTTGGAATTCCAGGTCTTCGGGGGTAGAAGTGGTGTAAGAGTACAGTGCCACCACTTTCTCATGAGGCACACGTTTACCCTTTCAGACAGCAGTTTTGGGAAGTGCCAGAAAAGAAATTTTGCGGTTAAGTTACTAGTTAAGCTGATCTGCAGTATGTCTTATTACTATTTTCAAGTGTAGTGTACAGTAAGCTATAGTATGCCGTTATTTCAACCTGAGTGAGCGCAGATAAGTCAAACTGTTGTATTTTACCTCAGTCACTGAACACCACAGCACAAGACGGTTATCCTTCACACTATTCCACACAGCCTCCATTTCAGAGTCCTGCAGATGCACTCTCTCGTCAACACCTTCCTTGGCATAACTGAAAAACACATTACACCTTTTTTCTCTCCAGAAATGTTTTGATATGGTGCTGGAAATGTTATAATTGGTATAGTTACCATAACGTTAATGTTGATGCAGGCAGTTTAAGTTTAGCGCTTATCGTCTGAAGAATGACGCCATATGATTGCCCATGTGCAATTCTGACTGCTATGGTGAACCGAAAGTGCACTTTCACAATGCAGCCTGAGAAGTCCCTAATGTTATTAGTCTGTGAAGAATACAGCAGAGCTTGAGATATAATCTTATTAATAATCATCATGATGCCATAAACATAACGAGGCTGTATCTAATAAAAGTTGGCCTTTCAATATGTTATGTAAGCATTGTGTGATAGCTATGTTAGTTGATATCCATTTACTGTTAATAAACTGGTTATATCACGAGTATGTAGGGAATACTGAACCTCTGCATTCACAGTCTTCAGGCCTTCTGTACCCACTGGTCTGCTGGGCGGTGCTCTTCTTGGTGGAGCTGGTATATCATCATTTTCATTTAATGGTTCAATCTATAAGATTAGAGGTCACGTGTGATATTTCTTAATGTAGGACACAAGTAATTTAGCTCAAATGCTAGGACATTATCGATTTAAAAAATAAACCACTCAATTTGCATGGTTTACTTTATTTAACAAAAACAGTGTCGGCCCAGATCTGGCCCACATCTGGGTCGCATGGATTTCACACAGGCCAGAAGTGGGCCGGATCTGGGCCAACACTATATGTTGCTGTCTGGCTGTTTTATTGTGATAGAAATGAAAGTGTCATCATGTTTGCTTATGCTACTTCTGTATTATCATAATTATGAATGCCTGACTTTCCCAGGTGCACTTGAATTCATAAAAGTGGACCGTATGATAAATATTAAATTTGTTATTGTGTCCCTACTGGTGTCTGAAATACTGCATTAGTTGTTAAAAATGCAGCTACTGTACCTGCATTGGTTTTGATGTCATTGTCACAACATCCAAGGGTACAAGGAAGTTATAAGGTACAAGGCCCCGCTAGAAATAACAAGAGAACCAAAAAAAAAAAAAGATAATAGGGCATTATTATTGGTCCCTTAAACACACGGTGATTAAATTAGCATTGGACACAGGAATGTTCTCTTGACAGTGAACTCCAGCTCTCATGTGGATCTTTTTTTTTCTGTTCTCAATGTACTTTGCTTCATAATTTACTTTTTAAATCTACCAAAAATATACCTTCTCATTGAAAACAACAGATGCCCAGTTGTCAGCTCCTTTCTGAAGAACGAAGACAATGTTGCCAGGCAACACAGCCAGCTCCTCTTTGGTCTCAGGGTAAAACTCATAGAGAACAGTGTGTGGCTCACCTTCAAATACCCTGGTGATTATGACATTTACATTTGTGTAAAACAAGAGGACAAAAACTCCATCCATTGCAAACACATTTAAGCTTTAGTTAGAAGTTAAGATGCATTAAATAGTTTTCCATGTCCATGATCCTAAACGTACCTTAGTACTTCTGGGACTTTTGGTGTAGATGGAACATTATCAACCTAACAATACACAAATGAAAGAAATGTCCCGTGGTCATTAAAGTTACAGTTTCGGGTTTTTACACTCAATGTGTATCATTAACATTATCTTCAAACTTCTCCCTGTTATGCTTATTTTGTGCTAACGTTAACACATTAACAATTTCATTACTTAACTTATTAGCAACACTACTTACTTGAGGCTGAAGTGGAGCAAACCCAGAAAACTCATCTGCAGGTACAACAGAAGACACAACCTATAAACAAAACATTAATCTTAATCAGTTTGTCTGATTTACAGGCCAAATAGAAAATGGATCTCTTCGGTAGCATTGCACACTGTACTGATGTGATAATGGGAATACCTTGGCTTTTCCAAGATAGTCCCTTTTCTCCAGCTCTGCAACATAGTGCTTATTGGGTTTGAACAGCAGCCCAGCTCGAATCTCTACCAAAGGAAAGAGCTTCTGCTTCTGAAAAGAGGAAATCACAGTGTTTATCAGTTTTAAAACAATGCATTAAGACACTCACCACAATCAGTTTTTATGCAAACAACACACTGGTTTGCACAATTCTCATCAGTGTGTGTAATATAACTTGAGTTTATTATCATTATTATTTTTTAGATTAGTTTATTCCTTTTTCAAGGGTATCTTTGTGCAACAATTTTAAAATGTCATATTAATTTGTCATTAAAAAAGATGTCGTCATTAAAAGAAAGATGACTAGTGTCTGAGTAAAAGTCATCTGTCTTGTGAATTGTGACCCTCCTGCAGCTTACACAACTTCCCACAAGACCTACCCAGAAACAGTAACTAGGCAACACCAGATTTCACCAATTTCAAATGAGGAAAACTGCAATATGTTACAAAACAACAGCACATATAACATCATGCCCTTAGATTTTGTTGCCTCGGATACCAATTAATAATTTAAAATAGTTTTTAAACTAATTATTTTAAAATTGGTTTTTATATCACCGCAAAAACTGTGCAAATTATTCAAATGACTGATGTTTAAAATTGTAGGACTGATAATTATGTTATGTGGAAGACTTCTAGCAGTTACATACCAATATGGCATCCAGAGCTTGGTCAATATGGCTGAACTTGGCGTCTGCCCTCAAGCTCAGTGCAGTAAGAAGGTTCTCTTGAGCTTTCTCCCATTTTCCCAGCTGAGCCTGTACTAGTCCTATGTTGTGCAGCACCTAAAATGCGTGAGAAAAAATGTCCATATCAGAGAACGGACGGATACAACTGAAAAAGGCATCAAGTGGAATTAATTAATCACTCACACCACAACTATTAAGTATATTAGGTATACTATTAGATTTAACAAACAAAAAACAAGATTCTGTGCACATCAAGCGTCCAATGCACGGCACATCTCTGGTCTTACCTCACAAGCGTACAGTTTATATCTCAATCCTAGAGGTTTGTAATCTATTAGTTGATTTCCTCGTAACTGCTTGAACGCCTGCTGGAAATCCAGAAGAGACTCTTCAAACCTGAAGATACAAATATGAACAGTGTCAATATATTTCTCCTGAAGAGACAGTTTGTGGTGTTTTGTAGTCTCCTCTAACAAAGCATTATTTTTTTTTATTTATTTAATGGCCTTACCTTTCCTTTTTGTAGAATGTTATTCCTCTCTGAAAAAACGCAGCAGCCAGATGCTCGTCTTTGCCAATACTTCTGTCAAATGCCTTCATATGTATAAGAGAAACACATTTGCCCATAAAGAGTGAAACCACTTTTACTTCCTTTTTTACAGCCACACGCTTTTTTTTCAATTACAAAAACAGTGTCAAATCATAATTCAAAGAGGATATAAGTCTAAAAATATCTTATTTAAACGGACTGTTTCTTTAGTAGCATAAAACAGAATCTGCCATGCAGCTAACTGTACCTTTTCAGCTTCATCTAACTCACTGTTGTTCAGATAAAGACAGCCAATGTTGAAGAAGATCTTGGAGCTTTTCTCCTCGATGTTGAGGAATATCCTGAGAGCAGAGGCTGGGTCTCTTTGCTCCACACAAGCCACGGCCTCGTCCCACTGACGGAGAGTGCTTACAAATGACATGCTCCCTCAGAAGACTATTAGCGCTGAACAAATGAACACTGTTCTACTCTGTTGTGAGCCCAGCAGAAGCAGTCTGAAACTTTTCTTAGAGGATAAGCCCAGCCCATGCTCGGAGAGAGAGGAAGTGTTTAGCTTCATGACTTCTTTATTTCTCGTTTCCTCACTTGCTAGTGGAGTAAGTTTCACTTTTTGGTGTTAGTATGGCATATTTATTAAAGGATTAAAAATAACAATTATAAGTTGTTTATAGGTGTGAAGCACCTATTCAGTCTCTTACAAAAGAAGTGCTGTGGTGTCATGATTGTATCAGGAGGTATAAACATTTATAATGCCCTCATATATTTCATGGTGCTAAATGATTATCATATAAAATGTTCTTTTGGTATTTACATGGCCCTTCAATGCCTGAAATAAAAAAAACCTTCAACCTTTCCTAAAAATCAGGGTCCTTAAATACCATATACAGGCATGTTTGTATATACATCACTCTGATTAAGGCTCAAAAAGATAGTTGTATATATCAAAAATATGTTTATATGCTCTAAAGCTACTGGAATGCCCTGTAAACATGTTTATCAGCATATTCAAAATAAAGACAATCACATTATTTTCCTCCAGTTCTCTTGTGATGTTCACAATCACTTCTCATTCAGTTTAATTCAGTTTTATTCATTCTGCAAGGTCATTTAATCGATAGTGTTCTGGACATCCGTACACAAGCAAGCACTGCATTTTAAAATGTGGCTCATGAGAGCATCTAGATTTGTGTTCTTTGCCCTCAATTTCTGTTCATCAGTTTCCTAAATGTCTGTCTTAAATGGTTTAATGTTCAGGAAGGAAACAAAAACAGGACAAATTATTGCCAGCATGATACTATGTCCAAAAGTACACAATACTTGTGTTAGTGTTATCTGAGTCCAGTTCAGAAAAGTTCACTATGAATATTTATCTATTTTTTTATTAAAAATTCTACAGAAGTGTGCCATTTAAGCTATAAGTTTGCAAAGGTGAAGTAGCACGGGTTGTAAAAATAGCCAAAAAATACATTGTATGGGTAAAAATTATGGATTTTTCTTTTATGCCAAAAATCATTACGATATTAAGTAAAGATCATGTTCCATGAAGATATTTGGTAAATTTCATACCCTAAATACATCAAAACGTCATTGTTTATTAGTAATATGCATTGCTAAGGACTTCATTTGGACAACTTTAAAGGCAATTTTGCTCAATATTTAGATTTTTTTGCACCCTCAGATTGTCAAATAGTTGTATCTCGGCCACATGTTGTCCTATCCTAACAAACCATACACCACATGAAAGCTGAATAAATACGCTTTTTTCATTGATGTATAAATCTCAATTTAAAAATTTTCGACCACTGTGACTGGTTTTGTGGTCCAGGTCACAAATGTCCCACGGTACAACCGTGATGGCGCTGGTTGCCCGAGCAACCGCTGGAGCGACAGGGAAGAGGAAACAGTCACTCCAGCTCCGAGAGCGCCACGGTTTGGGATTTATGGCATTTCCTGTCAGTGTAAATAGACAGTCGGTAGACATGGTTTCACTTACGATCCACGACTGCCTTTGAGTAAACAAAAGGACGTCTAACGAAGCTTTCTCCATGAAAGAGCCATTCTCCACTGCAGATGCATGCGGCGGTGGGATAACGCGTTGATGTTAGCGAGCTAACATGGACCTTGGATCGATGCTCTACAACAGTTTGAAAGATGTGACATGGAGTACGACGACACTACCCTTGGATAGACTTGTCAGTGCCTACAGACTGCCGCAGATTGTGAGGTTGGACAGCGGTAAGGTTTGTCCGGAGCTGTACTGGTGTTGTGTGCGGCGGCGGCGGCTGCGCGTGGGCGCTCGCTCTCCCGTGGAATTCCAATAATTAGCCGCTTCGCGCGCTAAGCTAATGCGAGCCTTCGGTCTCTGAACCTGTTCAGTGGGATATACCTAAACAGTACGCTTAACTGACATAACTTACAGGGTCGACATTAGGAGTGATGCATTTAGTAGTTATTCTGACACAGTTACTGACAAAACATCCAAATAAAATGCGAAAAAGAGAAGCTTAGATGTTAGCAGGCTAACCCATATTAGCCAGAGGCCAGAGATTTAAATAACAGACTGCAGGCAGTCATACACTGGCCTCGTAATATTTCATGTGTATCATCTATTACGAACCGCTTTGATTTTTTTCTAGCTAGACAACAACCTCCACAACCCCTTCATTCTGAAACTTTAGAAAGGACCCCATACAAGCAACTTTATGTTAATATTTAGTTTGATTGGATGCTTTCTATACTCGATAAATTATATTCGTCAAGTACGAGTACTATCGTATTATAACTTAACAGAGGTGTTTATTATTCATTGGTTTATTATAAAGAGATTGAAGTGTAAGCTGTAAGTGCTGTTGTGTGTGAGCTGACCTCTGTGTGTAAAGATGGAGGAAGTCATAATGTCAGGGGAACTAGATCAGTATCATTAGATGAGCACTCAATGGGAACAACAGACACAACACACATCTTAACTCTCCTGTTAGTTTATGTGAATGACCTGCTTACAAACGATACATATTGTCAGTATTTAAATAAGAGTCAATTATGCCCTTCATGTCTTTTAAAATCTGTTTATGATGCAGTTGCTATTACTTATGACCCTAAGCACAGCTTTAGTTTATTGTATTTTTTTTTTTGTTGCACTGTTGTATATTTTTCATATATCTCCACAAAAGTACACACTATTAAGTTAACTGTTCCATACGGATGTGATATTGTTTTGCCTCAGGGGAGTTGGTGGAAGGACTGAGAGAAAATGACTACCTCTTGATTCATTCATGTCGGCAGTGGACCACAATTACCGCCCATAGCCTAGAGGAGGGCCATTATGTCATCGGACCGAAAATTGAGATCCCTGTCCATTATGAGGGTAAGGCCACTCAGTTGTTGTAGTGCAGTGTGTGATGTACATAGAAACATCTTTCCAACACTTGAAGAATTTATATTAAAACAGAAAAAAACTAAGATATCTGCTGCTGTATTTCTGCCATCTGCTTTTAGTTGGGAGTTCATTAGCTAATTGGTCTCTTCATATTGACAATCCTCTGACTATAGAGAGGGTCCAGTAGGCCACTTAAGAAAAAAAAAGACCTTCCTCTGAATTTGCTTCATGCAGACCTAGTAAACTACAGATTTTATGTGCTTCTTTTACTGTTGCAGCATTTTTAGATAATTTGGTATGTTATTTTTATTTCATTTCAACAAGCCCAATTGTCAGAATAACATCTACAAGAAATGATTTATACTTAATATAAAGTATTGTATATATAATATTGAGGAGTGACAGTAGGGCTGCATGATAAATCACATGCGATATTTAATGTGTATCATGTAAGTACAACAGCTCTGTGTAGTAAATGCTGCTCCATGTGAAACCACGCAGGTGATGGAGATTTAACGTTGATTACAGTACCGGCTTTACTTACATGACATAAATATCGCATGCCATTTATCATGCCCCCCTTAGTGACAGTGATGTCATGATGCTACAGAACTGCTCTGTTGTTTGTTACAGGCCAGTTTAAGCTGCTGGAGCAGGACAGGGACATTAAGGAGCCAGTGCAGTACTTCAACAGTGTGGAGGAGGTGGCCAAAGCATTCCCTGAGCGAGTTTATGTCATGGAGGAAATATCCTTCAATGTCAAGGTCTGGTTTTGTGCTTAGATTTAGACTAAGCACTAATGTATCTTAATATTGGCATAACCTAATAGGCCTTTATCAGAATGGCTCAGGCAATGTGTTTGTAATGTGAAATATCTATTCAACATTTCTGTGACTTAATTTCAACATTTGTAGCAGTCAAAGGTCTTCTGTTAGACTAGCATTAGTTAGACTACATTTTTAGTTGATCGGTTCAAACTCCTGTCGTCTTTCTCTCAGATGGCATCAGGAGAATCCAACGAGGACACAGAAGTGTACAACATCACGCTGAGCACTGGGGATGAGCTGACACTAATGGGCCAGGCTGAGATCCTCTATGCCAAAACATCACGAGAAAAGTCACGCTTCAACACGATCTTCAAACGCATCGGCAAGCTTAACTCCATCAGTAAGCTTGGCCGCGGTAAGATGCCCTGCCTTATCTGCATGAACCACCGCACCAACGAGAGCATCAGCCTGCCTTTCCAGTGCCGCGGTCGCTTCAGTTCCTGCTCCCCGCTGGAGCTACAGATGCAGGAAGGAGAACACACTATTCGCACAATTGTGGAGAAGACCAGGTTACCTGTGAATGTCATGGTGCCCAGCAGCCCGCCACGTAATCTGCACGACCTCCATTTGATCCGCGAGGGCCACCGATACAAGCTGGTCAACATCCAGACCAAGACAGTGGTGGTGTGTTGTGTCTTACGATCGAACAAAATACTGCCAGTGCACTTCCCCTTGCACGTGTGCACAGCACTGCCTCGTTTACTGGTGCCTGAAGGGATGCTTCAAGGAGAAGCTTGGCTGGAGACTGTGGTCCACCGCTGGTTTTCTTACTGCCAGGAGCAGTTCGACATCGATGACTACTCTAGGGCAGTCCGTGACGTGCGAGTGGACTGGATCGACGATGGCAAGAGCCCGAAAAAAAGCAGCGCAGGTGGAACGGGAAGTGGGAGCGCCATCTGCAACAGCAGCGGAAGCAATGGCTGCCCCTCTCAGGTGCATTTGCCAAGCTCTCTAAGCTCAGCCCGAGATGAGCTCACGCAGTCCTTTCATCGCCTGTCTGTGTGTGTCTACGGAAACAATCTCCATGGGAACAGTGAGGTGAATCTTCAGGGTTGCGTTAGCTTAGGTGGAGATTGTGTGCCAGCCGAAGATCCGGATGCAGATTATCTGTTCCCTGAGCTGCAGGAGAGTTCTTCTGGTTCCCTTAAACCAGACGTGCCGTACGAGGAGCTTTGGCTGGATCATGTGAAGAACGCTGGATCTGTGCTAGACCACATCGAGGGGGTCCGAAATTCGACTGTCACTGGCTGCACGACTGTACTGCCGTACCCCACAGCAGGTCCCAAGACCGCCTTGCTTGTTGCAGATGTCAATCTACCTCCACCTCCGGTGCCTCCAAAGTCTGAAGCTGTGAGTTCATTTATAACCCTAACGGTCTCTATTTGAAACAAATAAAAACATTTAAAGTTACTAGTATTCAACAATTGCACAAATCTACACTACTGTTTGGGCATTTGGGGAAATGGGGATTTTTCATGATAATATTTTCACAAAAGACAAATCCATTTCAAATACCTGTTCATCAATGAAGCCTGAAAAAAATCTTAAGTGTTTTTGGTGTTGATGTTGCTTGCACACCAAATCAGCATATTGATTGATAGTTGTATGCCATAGCATATGCCAAGCTATAGCAAAATGTGAGAGAATTGTTCTTGTGGTTGAGGCAAGGGTTAACAAAATAAAGATTCGTCAGTGCTCCAGTGGGAACCCTGAATATTTAGTTGAAATTAAAGTGTTTGTAGAAATCTTAATTTATTGATTGTCATGTAAAAAAAAAAAAAAAAAAAGTTGTTAGATTTATTTTTGCCGTTTTATTTAGATAGGACAGTAGGTCGACAGGAAGTGAAGTGGGTTTGGGAGGGGATCAGGAAAGGCCCGCGAGCCAGGACTCAAACTTGAGACACCCAAGCACAGTGGCATTAATGTCGGCGCGTTACACACGAGGCCATCAGCGTCGACAGACAAAAAAACAAAACCCACATGATTTTTTTTTTTTTAAGGCTCTTTGTCCGTTTTTCTAATCTTAGGCAAGGCAAAGTTTATTCTGTGCTTACATAGTGACTTATTTGTGTACTCTGTTGGTCAACCACTAAAGGTCTAATTATTTTCCAAGTAGAAACAAAGGTTGCATTTTATGTTTTCAAGGCCTATTTGATAAATTCACACAAACGGTCTTAAAAGATCAGTCTGTGTTCATTCAGATTCATTAATAATGTAATTGTAATATTTAAATGTCTAGAGCCATACAATTTTATTTCTTCTTACCTTGCAGGTGAAGGAGGAGTGCCGGTTGTTGAACGCTCCACCGATTCCACCGCGGAGCTCCAAGCAGGGAGGCTCAAGCAGTGCCACAGTGCCATACCCTCCTGCCAAGCCACGTCAGACAGACACACGCTCCCCAAGCCCAACACTATCCTATTACTCATCCGGCTTACACAACATGTGAGTTATGCAAAGTTTTTATTGACAAAATGGACATTAGTTTTATGTGAACTGCACTACTTATGACTGAACGATCCTCTTCTCCATCTCTCAATAGAGGTGGAGAGGGCGAGTCTCCGAGTGAGTCCGATGATCAGAACCATGCATGTAACCCATGTAACTGGGTCAGACCAGATGCCAGTGAAGGCTCCAAGCCTCTCCCTTGCCTCAATCCTTCGGTCGATGCTTCTTTCTCCCGCCTTTCCTGGCCAAATGATTTCTGTGGTGCAGACTCGTATAAAGGTGAGGACTATACGTCGCTCCACTGCAGGAGTTACTCTAGTTATCCTCGGAAGAGGACCCCTGGTACTCCTAAGGCTTGCCCCTCAGGTTTGTTAGACTTCAGCAGACGAGCAAATGGTGAGGGGGGCGCTGCGGGCTCCAAGGCTCAACAGGTTTCCCAATCTTGCACCAAATCCACCAGCTACACCATGGAAATGTGCAGAGACAAATCTACAGAGGAATGTAACACTAAGCCAAACCAGTCCTGCCCTATCCTGCCTCCAAGAACCCCTAAATGTAACGATACAAAGAAAGATGCAGATCCCGCTACTACAGCCACAGCTGATACAGACGCCCTGGAACTTGAGTCCAAAAGCTGCTCGCTCGATCGACCGCTTCACGGCACTACAGATGTGTTCTCCATTTCGTATCCTGTAGCTACAGTGTCTTGGCAGCCACCAAGCAATCTATCAGGTATCTCCATTGAGGAGGTTTCTAAGTCACTACGGTTCATCGGCATGTCAGATGATGTCGTCTCTTTGTTTGTGCAAGAAAAAATTGATGGAAATTTGCTCCTGCAGCTAACGGAGGAGATTCTGTCAGAAGACTTTAAGCTAAGCAAACTTCAAGTGAAGAAACTCATGCAGTTTATTAATGGCTGGAGGCCCAAAATGTAAGGCTGAACAAGATAGCCAGTATAGAGCAAAACACATGCAATGTGCTGCAGCCGCAAATATTGGCCTACAGTATTGCGTTTTGTATCTCAATGCTATGCACAGTCTTGTAATGATTTTAATAGCCATTTTGTTTAATATATATATATATATACACACATGTATATAAATCTATACATTAATTGCTTTGTGTATTAACCTGTACCCATCTCTATGTAATCTCTCTGACCTTACGGTACCTGCACAACAGACTTTATTTGCTCAAACCCAAAGCCTTTGAAAAACCTGAAGATATTTTGACCCAATCCAACTGTGGCCTACGTTTCTTAGGTTGTTGATCAATAAAGACAATTGACTTGATTAGGTGGTTTCATCACTTACACTTTCACTTCACCATATTAAGAAATAATATCCTATACCAAGTTGTGCCACCAAACAAGGTGGTTACTTCCAGCACCATCATTTTTACACCAGTGATTAAGAAGGGCAGATGTGTCAAAAAATGCAAGTGGAGGATGAAGTCTCACTCTTTCATAAAAGATCACTTTGGCTTTGAAAATGTTGACATGTATAGATGCTTTATTTGATGACTGGTTTCCTTCAGAGCAGTGCAAGGGGATATGACAAACGTGTTCAACAGTGTTTCCTTCAACAACATGAGGCACGTTTAGTGTAATCTTGTTAAATTCTGCAGTACAGCTAAACATTACTGTAAAAGCACATGAAATCAGTCTTCACACTATGAGAAAGGGTTTACAAAAACCTATTTCAATGCTTTGTTACCCACTCTTTGGTTCAAATCCATGGTTCCCAGCCTATCCACACCCTGCCCAGTATGTTGGGGTCAGTTGCCTGATCGAGCAGACAGTCTACCTGATCTTCAACACTCAGGTCCTTCTCATTGTGTCGAGCTCGTACGTTGTGCTCTTTTTCGCCTTGAGCAACAGCCAACAGTCCCTTATACTCCGGGTTCTTCTCAAATCCAAGACAAAGCTCCTCACTAAAAGTTTTTTAAAATTATTATTTATATTTTATTATTATTTAGTCCATAAAATTATTTTTAAAACTATTACTTAACAAGAATTAGGAAGACAAATGTATTAATTTAATGCGAGTGAACATTATGATGATATGCTCCCAATGTAAATATTAAAATGGTGATGGTATTTGCCAGACATTGTGGTTGGATCTACCTTGTTATAACCGAAGGATTGACTCCCTCTAGTTTCCTGCGAGCAAAGTTGACCTTCTGTAGAGGGAACCAGTTTATTTCTTTGGTGTTCACACTCTCTGTCCAGGTACCTCCTTTCTTCAGCTGCTTCAGCTCAAAGTTCTGTAACATGAGGAATAGAGCTGTTGTTTTCACAATTAAATTACCCTGTCTCTCTGATAATGACTGTCTAAGCTTTTTATAGACCTCAATGGTGAAACAAAAAAAAATAATTGGAAAATGTGAAACCTCAACAACGAGGGCAGATTTCTGTAATGATTACATTGAGGGCTTCCTGTATGTGACAATAAGGAAAGTGAGCTATTCATTTCGGTTTAAATGCTTCAGATATGCTGTGACTGAGTTCTTCTACCTTCCAGTCAAGTGAAGGCTCCTTCACAAAGACATCCATGGTGTTGAGCAGCAGGTCTGGGTCATCTCTGAAGGCTCGCAGTGAATGTACCATCACACTCTGAATGAGACCAGACTCTGCCATGGGGCGCATCAAGTTTAAAAACTGCCGTGTCAGCCTGAATGGCATCAGCTCAGGCACTGGGAGGAACTACAATGCAACATGTAACACAGGTTATTGTTCTAAACTCTTAATCATCCTTGTATCTCTAAATTGAATACAGTAGCTCTTTGTACCAGTACTGGTCTCATTACAGAATCATTGAACTGTCAGTCAAACTAATCTATACTAGACAAAAAGCCCACCTGAGTGGCTGATCCAAATGCATGACCAAAGTCAATGCCGATCATACCGCCAGTCTCTGTGTTAATCATGAAGTTGGAGAGATGCCGATCACCAATGCCCAGAATCCAGTGACTAATGCAGAGCACAGCATGAGAGCAGCTGAAATGGGACCTCAGCGAAAGGAAGGCTTCAGGTGTGGTACTCATCCTTACAAAAGCACGTCTGAAAACAAGCATTCATGCCATCAATTCCTTTTAGAATTAGGACAAACATCAATAAATTACTGCATGATCATCAATAACATTGAAATGAAATACTGTAATGTATAATGCAAAATAAGTGAAATGCTGCCATACTTTAACAAGTCATCAGGCACCGTCTGTTCAATTCTCCTGAAGTTGTTCACAGTGTCCACACGTTTTGCTTTCCTGCAGAGAATCAAATGTATGAATATTATTTATACATGCTCTAAAGCCGTTGTAAAATGCTGAGTCACTGTCCCATGACAGATGTTAAAACAAAGTGATGACTCACTTGTACAGTTCGGCATATCGTCGAATGCCATCCACCTTCCCAGCAACTTTACTGATCCAGTCATCATAGGACTCATTGGGCCTAAAATACATTAAACCAAGCAATGATTGATTCACTCAAGTGCAGGGTATGAAAGCATGATGATGTGTTTTATTTGCTGGAATAAGGAAGGAATATTCACTTTGTGATTGTCCCCTGCTCCTGTTCAGTCCTTCTGCTGGAGAGGAAGTCTTTCAGGGTGCAAGTGTTCTCCATCCATTCAATCAGGCCAATCCTGTAGATGTCAGGATACATTAAAGACCCTGCAGGACCAGTTAAAGACAGGCCAGCAAAACAAATTGAGACATGAGAAGCCCATCCAAGTACCTGCTTGTGATGGGAATGACCTGGTAAGTGCGGAGTGCCAGGCTCCGCTGAGAACAGGCAGTGTCCTGACTGAGAATCATGTTCATCACACCAAAGAGCTGCTCGATGCGCTGGTCCTGTCGCAGGTCCTCACCACCCTTCACTAGAAACGGATAATCCCGCTCGTCATCGCCTCGAATGATGATGCGCTTCGGCCGACGAATAGATGTCATAACCTTTACCTAAGGTTGCGAAGATGAACCGTTACACACTGAAATACACACTCAAAATGACGTATAAGTATAAGAACATTATTTCTCGTACCCTTTCATCAAAACCTGTGATTTTTGCATGATATTCTGGCAAAGGCTTCGATTGGCCATCATACTGACCTGTAGAAAACCAGAGCCAGAGAAAAAGACAAACACTTACACTAAATCCAGAACTTTACAGAAGTGACATTATTTACAAAGTAAAAAATTGAACTCACCTGGTACCTCCAGTTCATTTTTGAGTGTTTCTGTTTTGAAGCTGCTGAGCCAGGGTGAATATTCCTTCATGTTCCCTGGTTCCTTTTGGAAACTTCTCATTGAGATAGCCAGGCGGTCCACCTGCTGAAGGAACTCCTTATCTTTTCGCTTTTCATACAACTTGGACCCACCAGCACCAAGCAGCTTCTCGACTTCCTTACAAAATTTCTGCAACAAGGACATAAAATGTATCTATGTAAGAGACCAAGAAACCATCAGAGCCCTGTCTAATCTCATTATATTTTTATGTTGATAAATCATGCACCCCTAAGTATTAGTATTATAGGTTGTGAACCTGAATGAATTTCCTTCTGAAAGATCCAAATCCTGGAGACTTTGAATCGCCAAGCATTCCAGCCATTTCCTCATAAAGCTGCTTCATTTTCTTTTTGTCCATGTCTGGCTTGTCCAGTTGATTCTTCACCTCATCCCACCAATCCTGCCAAACCATTCCTTGAGAATCAAGACTACCATAATAGTGCCATAAAAATGTCATGTCTCAGTAAGTTAAATGTAGCATATAATTACTGCTTTGCCAGTAGCAGCACAAACTGAAACTTCAATCTGAACAGATTGCAAAGGTCTGACATCTCAAAACTGGCTCAACCAATGGGTCTTTCAGGGAATTTTTCAGGAGTTTGTACCTTGAAAAGCATTTCAGGGTTAGTAAGTTGCTGAAGGGCGTCTACAAACTCTTGGACGACACCACCTTTATCTAGTAATGACTTCAGCCTGGAACACAAACGACACATTGTCAGTACCAGCAAGGCCAAAGCCACTTACAAAGCCTCACCGATCTTTACATACTTTTCAACAAACTCCCGGTTCCTCTGACCACTCGCAGACTCTTCGAAGGTGTAGTTCTCACTGCTGATCATGTATGGATAGATGAGGGCTTGTGGATAGCATTCTGCGATCTCCTCTATAACATGCTGAACTGCTGTCGCCTGTGGCTTGTCAAGCAGTGCCATCATTTGACTGATCCAGCCAATCAGCATCCAGCAAGGCACACTAACAACCTATCAAAAAAAGAGAAAAATGTATACTTTTTGTAGAAGATAAAGGATAAAGCATTGTCATGCGAATGCTTTAACTTCTCTAAATGTTAGAATATCTAAATGCCTTATACCTTCAGATTTAGCTTTTAAAATATCTAATCTCTAAATATTGATTTAAGTAGCTTCAGCACTTCTGGACACTGATTTCTGCTTTGCATCAGGCTTTATTTTGCTGTAATGATTGGCTGACTCTATTGTACTTGAGACCTAAAATCCAAGGAAATGATCTTCCCTCACCTCTCTGACCATCAGGTCCAGGGTTTCTGCAGGGTAGAGTTCTACTAGCTGCAGCAGACGAGGAAATTTGAGCCTGGCCTCAACTGAGCTGAGCTTCAGTGCCTTCAGCATCATCTTCACTACATGTCCAGGCAAGGGCTGCAGTTTAGAACTGATTGCTAGAATCAAACATCAAAAGTGTTGTTATAAGCACATTCAACTTCACCTGCAACCCAATACTTGAAGGCACCGAATCACAAAAAGACACAAATTCTCACAGTGCGCTCTACATTCGTTTGAACTTTCTATTAGAATTACCAGAACAGTTGGGTGCTGCACTAGTGCCTCACCTTCTTCTTTCTGTTCGCTCTCTCTCAGTCTTCGATCACAGAAGTTGACCAAGGTCATGTAGGCCTCCACAATACCATGTGTGTTCACATGCTGCTGGCTGAAGGACTGCTCTTCTTCTTCTGCCTTACGTGCAGCACTTCGCAACATCTCCAGAGCCTGCATCTGCAGACCCTCAACCACCTGAGCAGGAAAATAACACCCACAATTATCAAAACTGCTTTTTAATATGCTACAATTAATCATTTGTGTACAAACTGTAAGAATCTAACTTTGATTTCAGAGATGGCATGGGTTTTTGCCCAGTTTAAGAGGTGCAAACATGTACACTACAGTGCAAATGTTGGGGATGAGTAAGATTTAAAAAAATATATATATATTCAGTAAGGCCATCTGAATGTTAAAAATGTTCTTTTGAACTTTCTATTCATTTAAATATCTTAAATAAGTATTAGTTTCCACAAAAACAAGCATAAACATGTTCATGTGATACTGAAGACAGGAGTAATGGAGTAAACTGGAGTAAATGAAATAAAAGGCAAAAGAAAAGTTATTTTAAATAGTAATAATATTATTTTGCCAACCCCCCCACAAAAAAACCCCAACCCCAAACTTTTGAACGGTAGTGTACAACATGGTGCCATTTCTGGATTTTTTCATATTTGAGGACATTACAAATATGCAGCTTCAATGCAATGCTCAATGCTCTTTATCAGCCTATATGAAACGATAGCAATTATCCAATCTGTGGTGTATTTCCCAAAACGCTACAACCTCAGTAACTCATCACCTGTGTGATGGAAGAGGCCCCTGAGAGTTGGAGAATCCTCTGTACTTTATCTTCCCCGAGAGTCTCCACAGCAGAAGGACTGCGATCCGCAGCTCTGGCCATGAGGTCATAGGTGCTGCCCAGAAGGATCTTCTGGTCACAGAGCATTCGAGCAGAGGAGCCTTCACTCTGTCTCCCAGCGTCAACTGTAAAATCATGTAGCCACCATGAAAATCGCTCAATAAACTGGTTTTTCACCTGGTTTTTAACCTAAATTTGCTTTCTATAAAAACTCTTAACATGAAAAGTAAGCCTGGTTCAGGTGTTGAAAAGATGTGAAATGACAAAAGGGGATCATTCATACTCAGAAGTGGAACAGTCTTGAGCAAAGCGATAATCTTTTCAGCAGATCCCAGTCCAGCGCTTCTTCTGTGAGTGAAACGGCTGAAGCTGTGGACCCAGCGGACCAACCAGGCATCATCCGTCTTGGCATCACGGTGAAGTTCCTTCAACAGCTTAGATGCCACCGGAAAATTATTCTGTCAAACAATTTTAACAGATTACATTCAGCTTGTTCGTAATTCTGTGGTTTATACACAAACATATGATTTAGACACCAACACTGATATTTGTGAAGCCTGAGCACCTGCTTCCATGCGCTGTCTGCCATTTGTAGTTTCATGTTGAACTTGCAGGTGTTCACCAGCGCTCGGAGTTCCTCTCCACTCGTCTGCTCTGCACCATCCACCTCCATGCTGTTTTCAGGGGTGGAAGTCAGCCTCTCCAGAATCTTATCCAGGAAGAAACAACTAAAAAACAAAGATGAAAGCAATTTTCTCCACAATTAAGCTGTATAGCATTACAGACATTTCAAGGCGAACCATTTCTTCACTATAACAGCAAAAAGAAATCTGCATTCCCAGTAAGGTGTTGTAAATGACCAGACTCACCGAGATGTGATGATGTCATCCCAAACATTCATGGGGTCCAGTTTAGCATCCGGATAGCGGCTGGTCCACCGTCTGATCATGAACTTCAGAGAATCCACCGAGACTAAGAACAGATACAGTTAGTGATGCTGTTACCATGTAGTAACAAAAATAAGTACCAAGCAATATTAATTAAATACATGTAATGTATTATGTACTAATACAAGTACGTATAACTTAGGGCTAGTTGTATTTTTACATAATCTACTATTTTTGCGTAATTGCATTATTACTCACCCTCTCCTGAGATATAATTCAGGAAGTCTTGGATCTCTGTCAGAGCTTGGACGGACTGTAGCACTGTCAGACGGCTGCGGTTCAGCAGTGGGTCAATACTTGAGTAGTTCTACATAAAACCAAGAACCAGGAAAAAAAATCAGGTATTTGCATTTCTGAAGCCCTCCATTCCTCCAGGTCAGATCTCAAACTATTCAATGACAAACAGACACAGAAGTCTGTGTTTGTGTCTGTCTGCATGCCTATGTAACACCATCTAAAAATGCATACTTTCTGTGAAACAACTAATTGATTTGCTCTTTATTCTCAAAACTGACCTGCATGAAGACTTGCATGCAGTTATTGGCATAGTATTTGGCCCTGTCATAGTCCTCTTGCAGGATGTACAGCAGACTCAGCTCCTGACTGTAATGGGTCTCCATGATGATCTTGTGCTCTTCCTTCTTCATAGCAGCATCAACAAAGCTGAGCAGATCCTGAGATCTCTCTCCCAGCTGCAGCTGCTTCAACATACTGCGCATCATGTACTGCAGGTATGTTTCCTATTAGAGACAAAAACATAAGCAATTACAGTAGGATAAGATATTATTTGATCATGGGCATGATTTCAGATGATCTGATGATTCATGGCAAAATAGGCAAAACTGAAACTGCTCAAAATGACTTGTAGTACCACATAAAACGGCTCTGTCCACATATTTTCTAGCTTGACAGGTGAGCTGTCGTCAATGTTGACCGTGGCACAATACTGCAGTGATTTCCACTCTGTCAGGTGATTATAGGCCTCCAGGGCAGCAATTTCCCAGAAATCTTTCTCTGTGTTTGTGGGCTCTCCATCATTCCAGTCTTCTTTGTTTAGTGCCTGTTTAATCGAAACAGCACATTACAATTAGGTCAGCTATACAGCCCAGTGTACATTTTTATTTTGTAAATACATTTGTATTTACAGAAATTCATATACATGTTCTGATACGTAAAAAAAAAAAAAAACACTAGCACTGCATAAATAACAGATATTCATAAATTTGAATTCTCTAACAGTTGCATTTCAAAATAGCAACACTGACGGCAACCACAAGGGAGTTCTCCAGTATTGCACTGGTTGCCATCTGTCATAAAAGTGGAAAAGGAAGACACTGACAAGAGTGTGTAGCTACCACTGCTGCACAAAATCATTTCAGAGGAGATGAAGGAGGAAAACAAGGTTTATGTTCCCATATTGTGTTTGTGACCGAGATAACACACATCAGTACCTCATTGTAGAGCTTCACAGCTTCAGCATAATCACTCTTTGCCTCTGCTTGCAAGGCTGTGAATGTTACTGACTTTGTGCCAATCTTGCCACTAAAGATTCCTCTGACCACATCGTAATCTCCCAAAGACCTGTAAAGTCTACACAGTAGTATAAATTAGAGAAGAACTGTTGAGGCTTTGGCATGAAAACCAACGAGCACTTCACACATTTCTGAGGGAGTTTGATCTTACTTGGCGAGGTGGATCCATCTTTCTGTATCAGGTGGCAGCTCTCGTTTGCCCCGTGCTCGTTTTGAAGGAGGTTCGTCTGACGTTCCAGTGCCCTGAAGCAAACTCTCCTCCAGTAACAGGATGCCCATGGGCTGCTGCAGACTGGCCAGACAGCTGGCACTGACGAGAGCCGGCTCAACACCAAGAAGAGCCTTATGATGATAACTCATGTCCTGTTATATAGAAAATGTACTTACATCAGGGCTAGTAATACACTTAAAAAGCTTAATAATCCAATTTAAAGACTTTCAGAGTTCAAATTTCTGAATAAGATTAAGCAAACAATAACTCTGTTTAACCCAGTGGTCTCAAACTCAATTCCTGGAGGGCCACATCTCCGGATCACTAGAAGCTTGGAAGTAATCCTGGATCATGTGTGTTTGATTAGGGTTGGAGCTAAACTGTCCAGAGATGTGGCCCTCCAGGAACTGAGTTTGAGACCAGTGGTTTAACCCTTTTCTTGCTTTCTATTAGTTCATAAACACACTTGTCACTGTACTGTGTACACACACACACACACACACACCTGCACACAAGAAATGAATGGAGGGAAGTAGACAGTGCTCTTGTTGAGGAAGGTGTTCAGGGTCTGCACTAGATCCTTAAAAATGGAAGTTGTTTCTTTATTAGGCTTGGATCCTATTTCAAGCAGCACTCCAGCAAACAGTGAACTGAACAGCTGCTTCGCCAGTGTGGCATCCCTCTGTAAAACAAATTTAAACAAGAAACGATGGTTATAAATGTGTCTGTATTTAGAAAACTACTTTCAAACGTGTTGTTAAAATGATCCTGAATCACAGTGCACCTGTGCCAGAGCCTGTAGCGGGGCGATGAGGCTGCTGTGCTGAATCTGAATATCAGGAAGATCTCCAACTCTATAGCTGCGGTACAGCGTGACCTGAGCATCCTGACGGATCTTCAAATCTGCTCTTCTTTCCTGCAGAACACAGACTGTTATCAAAAACAGCATAAATGATAAAACACATGCCTATCTATGAAAGAAGACAGACCCTTTGAGTTCTTTGGGACTGAATTTCCTTCTTGGCGAATCTGATGCTCTCCTTCTCTTTATCCTTTAGAAATCTCTTCCTGAGCCTCAGAATGTCTGCACGGCGCTCCCGCTCCGCTGTGTGAAAACCAACCAGTGTTTCACTGTGGAAGTGCTTGATGCTAATCAAGTCAAACCTTTAATGGTGATTTGTCAGGAATCAATTTCAAATCAAAAGTATTGTTTAGGTGTCTCACCTGCACTGCGACTGTCTGTTTCGTCACTGGCAGTGGTCAGGCGTTTAGAGCCAAACCCTGCACCCACGGCTCTCCAGGCAGCCTGGGGCCGTTCTGATCTCTTTTTGTCAAATACCAGGAGTGATGATAAAGTATCAGATGAAAGCGAATAATCAGCCAGTGTGTCTACATTACTCCCGGTTAACCAGTTGTATGCTGAACGGCGTCCTGAAAAACAAATGGTTGAACACTGAAAGAAACCTGAAGTGTCCTTAGTCAACCTACACTAAATTTCTCCTCACATTTTTCAGACCAGTCGGAGTCTGCTGTTACAAAATCCAACTGAATAATAATAAATAAGTGAAAGAACTGAAGTTCATGAAGTACCTGCACCAGGAGCCAGAGTCTGAGAGAACTCCAGGGACGTCTGTGTAGCCCTGATCTGACCTCTCACTGTGGCGGCCTGACTTCCTGTGGCCTCTGAACCTTGAGTGCCAGATCCCTGGGTGGCTTGGGTCTCCATAAACATCGGTGTGAGGACCGTACTCCGCAAACGCCAGTTAGAGTCAATGGCGTAGTCCTGGAATACACGAACAGAACAGAAAGCATGGGAATTATGGTCTTGAGAAACAACTTCGATTTAAATGAATCAAATAACAGGTGTGATTTAAAGACCCAGGGAAAATAAACAGCATGTAAATAGGATTTTTTTCAATGCTGTAATACACAACATTTGTTACCTGAAACTTGCACTCAGAGAGTGGGAACTCAAAAATGTTGCGTGTGAAGTCAGGGCTGCGACTGGTCATTTCGAGAAGCAGGTCAGTGGCCAGACTCAGGAACTGTTCTTCAATGCGGGACGAATAGAGTGACTTCAGCACCACAAGCATGCGCTCCAGTGTGCCTGGAGGTAAACGGCTCTCATGACTCCAGAAATTACGCACATAAAGCCTAAAGAGAAATCACACAGGAACGCGAGAAAGTAATTTAGGGTCATGTGTTGAGATTGATTTGTGAGAAACTTCAGATTTAATTTCATTTAAAATTATGAAAAAACTAAGTGAAATTAAAATGATCATAGCAGGTAACTACAATGCTTACTGTAAGCCGTAGTTTTCATCTGTCAGCCCCTGGAGGAGAGTTTCTCTGGTTGCACTGAGCACTTCAACAGAGGTGCTGTCCTCCATGCTCTCAGTGTCACTGCAAACACATCAGGATGACACTACGGTTTCAATGTTTGCGCTATGTTTGCGCTAACTCTCAGCACTCTCAGCACAAAAATATATAGAGAGGTTTATTTAGCACAGATGCATTTATACATTTACTGATCTTTTACATGCTTACAAAATTAATTACGGTTTCCACAAATGTATTAACCAGCAAAACGGTTTTCAACAGTGCTAATAAAAACAAATGTTTGTTGAGCACCAAATCAACATTTCTGATCTCTGAAGGACCGTGTGACACTGAAGACTGGAGTAATGACTGCTAACAATTCAGCCTTGCTGTCACAGGAATAAATTACAAATAACTGTAATAATATTTCACAAATTAATCATTTTTATTGTATTTGTATTCAAATAAATGTAAGCTAGGTAACAGAAATCTTACCAACCAGAAATATTTGAATAAGAATGTACATGTGTGATGAAATAATAAAATGTAAAACATTCAACTGTAAAACAAAAAAAACAACAACAAAGAAGAATCTGGGAGACTGAGAGAACAGCATGAAAACAGTAGAAACACATTAGACCGAGGAAATGAACAACAAAAGTCATATTTGTGATGAATGATGAAAAGGAGTAAAACGGGACTGGAGAAGAGGAGGTTACCTGTAGTTGTCCTGGATCCACATCAGGATATCATACATTCTCTCTCTGCAGACAGGAGAAGGGTGAGACACAAATGCTGTGACAGTTCCCAAAATCTCCTTCAGCTCTTGGGGTTTCAGACAAGCCAGGATCTTATGTATGATATCCAGACAAACCCGCTGCCGGCCTTCATCTCTGAAAGACACAGCATGTGATGTGAAGAGGGTTTCTCTGTAATATTCTACAATCACAAGGAAATGAAATGAACTCCTGCAGTATTAACAGACTTGTGGCTCATGATCTGCGAGAGGCCTTTGGTCTTCAGGTGTAGGTAGATTTCCGGGATGACATCAGCACGACTCAGCACACATTCAAGGCAGTGTGTCTTCAAAATGCCATGCAGCTTTGGCAGCAAGTAGAAAACTGGATTTACAAATCTGTGGAAAATTAAGACGACAAACATTATTTACAGAAATAACATTAAGCCTTTACTACAAACGATGGACTTTTCGTCTCACCGATCCATTAAGGGTGGGAAGTGTTTGGACACTTTGCTCAGGCAAACAATAAATTTGTCATCCACCTCCTTCTTTCTCAAATCCATGAGCTTCGTAATAGTAATGTTAAATAAGGGCCCTTCATTTTGCTACAACAAAGAAAAACAATAGTTGGTTACTGGATACTTTCTAAAGATCCCCTTTACATTTACAACAATATATATATTGCATTATAAAACAAAATATCTCAGATGAAAAATGGGATACAATTTGGCAGGAACAAACAGGCACACTTACACTTTCTCTCTCAGTCATGTAGTTTAGGATTAAACCAATGATCTCAGCAGCTGCTGCGTAAATCTCTTTATATCTGATGAATGACAAGTTGTTGGCCAGTGACTGAAAGTATCTGTAACACAGGAATTGTAAGAGAACAACAATGTTTTTAAATTCATTTTTAGAATTACAGAAAAAAAAAACATTTGTATAATAAATTCAATACTAATGCAAACACACAATCTCCAACATACATAAATAAACATAGCAAAATGTTTACCTGTCATGCTCAATGCCACATGCAGCATCATATGGAGGAAGATTATTGGCCATTACAATGCCTAAAAGCTGTAGTCCAACAGAGTTGTCCTTGCTGTTGGGATCAGTTCCAGCAAACCGTTCATATATCAAACTATGGGAGGAAACGGAAAAAAATCTTTGAGATTTTGCATCCATTCCATTCATCTATGCATGCTTATGTTGGAATGCATGGTCATCATGGAATCACATACCGTATTTTCCGGACTATAAGTTTTTTTTTTTTTATAGTTTGGCTGGTCCTGCGACTTATAGTCAGGTGCGACTTATCAAAATTAATTTGACATGAACCAAGAGAAATTAACCAATTGAAAACATTACCATCTACAGCCGCGAGAGGGCGCTCTATGCTGCTCAGTGCTCCTGTAGCCTACACTGAAAACATAAAGCGCCCTCTCGTGGCTGGTAGGGCTGGGTATTGTTCAAAATTTTTCGATCCGGTGCCAATTTCAATACCTCAGTTTCGAAACCGGTTCCTAACGATACTTTTTTCGATACCATATTTTTTTAAATCCATTTCAACATCAACACAAATACATTAAACACAAAACTTTTATTTTTCACCTTAATTAAAACAAATTCTGGTAACACTTCACACTCAGGATAACATTAATACAACTGGTGGTGCTTTTTGGATAGGGGTGTGCCATTCAGGGGCGGACTGGGACCAAAAAGTGGCCCTGGACTTTCTGGCCCACAGCAGCCCACCACATCATAATGCAAACGCCCCTGTTTTGATGTCATTTATTAATTTAATATTTAAGTAAACAGTTTGGGGATTTTAACCAATAGGGCAACTGATCCACCGTTGAAAAAAAAGAACAGCAGCTGTTCATTTAGCGACTCCTAGTGAGCAATACATGCTCATCAAGACACAAATATTCTTCTAGAACTCACTCTTTGCATTCAGTTAGCAGATCCATAGGAATTATGTATGAAATAGAAGTTTATAAACTCAAACGACAGGTTTATGTGCTTTACAGTTCAAGTCACACAACATTTGCAACGTTTCTGAAATGCTGCTCGCACTTGTTTCTAAATATTGCTGATTCAAGCGTTTTAAACAATTTGCGCGCGTTGGGAGCTTTCGCTCACTCATTGAAAGCATGCACTGCAAGCAGCATTTCAGACAATGCGCGTACAGAGAATGAATCCATCTTTCGCGTATCGTAACTTCTGAATGAACACATACACACACAATTATATCAAAATAATTGTCTCTGCAAGTATTCTCATAAACACAGTCGGTTATGTTTTAAGTGAATGTATACAGTGGCCTGCTGCTCAGAGAAATTCGCTGTACCGGATAAATCTGTCTCTCTCTTTCTGTTTTTTTTTAGACGACGTGAAAGGGGGTGTGTTTCAAGATACACAATGGAGTAGACCAAACTAAACAGGGAGGGAGGGCAAAACACTCATCCAAACAAATGCTTCATTACCACCGGCTTTGGTTGCAATACTCTTATCGCATATGTTGCACTTTGCTGACTCGGCATCCACTTTTATAAAGTGTAGTCACACTTTAGACCTCTTTTTCATTGTAAACCGGAAACGTTTTGAGAAAAAACAACTACACGTGTTGTGTGACTGCGAGTATCTTCAGAAATGCTCCCCGTCACGTGGTGGTGGACAGCCAATCACGGCGAATGTAGGTCCTTACATGCACATATGCTACAAGCTCACACAGACACAGCTGCTTGGCAAAAAAAAAAAAAAAAAATCCGGCCGCTTGGCTTTTGGAACCGAACTTTGGCACCGAAAGATAAATAATTTTTCGATACTCATAGTATCAAAGTTTTTCGTTCGATACCATAAAGGCATCGAAGTTCGGTACCCAGCCCTAGCGGCTGGAGAATTTAATGTTTTTCTATTGGTTCTTGGTTCTAAATAAATGCGACTTCTAGTCCAGTGCGACTTATATATGTTTTTTTTCCTCGTCATGACGTATTTTTGGACTTGTGACTTAGTCGATACTCAGTCGACTTATACTTATAGTCCGAAAAATACGGTACATCTACTCCTAGAATTTCAAACTAATGCCGTATTTTTTGGACTATAAGTCGCACCTGAGTATAAGTTGCATCAGTCCAAAAATACGTCATGACGAGGAAAAAAACATATATAAGTCGCACTGGACTATAAGTCGCATTTATTTAGAACCAAGAACAAAGAGAAAACATTACCGTCTACAGCCGCGAGAGGGTGCTCTATGTTTTCAGTGTAGGCTACAGGAGCAATGAACAGGTGGCTGTATATGGTAATGTTTTCTCTTGGTTATTTTCTCCGGGTTCATATCAAATGAATTTTGATAAATAAGTCGCACCTGACTATAAGTTGCAGGACCAGCCAAACTATGAAAAATACAGTAAATTATAAAGTACTTTGATCGATTTGTTTCTTACTCGTAAGGTATCTTGAGGCAGTCCTTCCAGCATTCCACAACTGTGCGGATGACCTCCAGGTTGTGGCGGAAAACAGCCCGTTTGGAGTCGAAGCAGTTCCTAACCAGAAACCCAAGGAGCCTATTGGCCAAAACCTCATCTCTTGTGGTACCCTAAACAGAAAGAGAGACAAGGGAATAAAGAGACAATATGTTTAAATGTGTGCAATGCATAGCAAATATTTGAAAATAATGTACCCAGAGAATCAATACATGAGTCAAATCAGTCTTGGCCAGGACTCCCTGGGAGAAGAGTTACTGTAACTCAATGGGACCTTTCCTGGTTAAATAAAGGTTAAATAAAAAAATAAAAATAAATACCATCTCATACACACCTTTGGTGTGGCCACACTGGCCCAAGAGAGGACGGTCACCACAATGTCCACTACCATAAAATGAATGCCCTCTCCTCCATTGCTACTGGAGACCACCAGCTGCACCATTGGGCCCAGCCAATGCTTGGCATATGGACGAAATATCTGGACATAAAGATGTCAAATAAAAAAAAAACCCTACAAAACATATCGATAAATCCAGAGAGAGGCAAAGAGAACCCTCTGAAGCAGTACCTCTTCAGCATTGATGATAAGTTTGGCTATAAAGAGTCTAATGTTCAGCGGGGTGGATGGATTGTCCAGCTTCCCCTGCAGGAACTTCATCCAGGGAGGAAGATCACTAGGCGTCACTCCCTAAAACAAAACATATTCAGAAGTGCTCCGACTCGAAATGTAGGAAGAGCTGTTCATGCTGCGACTGACCTCCTCTGTTTTAGGGGTGATGTTGTTCCTTTGCATGTGGCGCAGCAGTGCAGTCATATTGGCCATACATTCATGCTGATTCAGCTCATCCATCTCAAGCTCCACAGTCTCATCCTGAGACACAAGCTCCTTACGCTCCTAACAACCCAGACACTTATGCATTCAAATTGTAGATAACATTCTAAAAACTATAAGATCTTTTTACAAAAGAAAAAACACGACTAATCTCTCCTGGGACGTACCCGAGTCCTGCTGGAGCCACTCCCGCCTGAAGGATTCTGGGAGTTGTAGGAGAAGCTCTGAACTCCAGTGGAGAAGTCAAACTGACTCATCTCTTCACTGAGACTGCTGTCTGCCATGTAGGACTGAGAGGAGAGGTATACAGGTGCATCTGAAAAAGAACGAGCAGATAGCATCAATAAAAGCAGTCCGCCCGGGAATATACATGACAACAAATGCATTTTCATAAACATTCATAGATGACATTTAGGTTTCTAAACATGTAGTTAACCAGTTTGTAGATACCTCCAACAACTCACCTCCATTTTCTCCACTCACTTCTTTTCTGATCATGACATATTTCTTTTTCCTCTCAATAGGAACCTGTAAATGCAAGTAAACATGATACAACACAACACAAAACAAATAAAAATATAACGCATTTAAAAGCTCTACTTACGTCAATCTCTATAGGAAAGTTGTACACCCTTTGTGTATCAATGAGGTTGTCAAATATGAATTGATTCTGGGGTAAAAACAAACAGCAAAATTAACTTACAAATATAGAAAAAAAGTTCAACTTCAATCAGAAAGAAGGATACACTTGAAGTTATAAGTCTCTTGTACTAGGAATGTGCAAGGAATGTACAAATATCATAATTACACTGTAAAAATGAAAACAATAAATGTAACAAATATTATAAACGCTGCTTGTACAGAGTACGTGTTGTGTCCGTTGTGGGCACAGTAACAGACCTTGTCAGGTTTCTCAGTGAAGAGGAAGCCCTGGTAGAATTTGGTCTCATTGAAGCTGCAGCTGATCAGGGCGATGGCACAGTTATACGCAGCACAGTGATACTGTCTCCTCAGCTCCAGCAGAACCGTCTCTCCTGCCATGTTCTCAGTGAAGGCCTCAAAACACGATCTGACATGTGTTGTACCGATTAAACATTACAGCATTTTCTCCAGATTCCTGAGACTTAATTGTACTACTTAAAACATATTTAAAGGAATGGCTCACTCAAATAAAAAACTACTTTGTGTAGAATACAAAGAGTTACTTCACAGAATAATTTTTCATTGTGGTGTATTTATTATTCCTTCAGTCAGCATGAAGAAAGGAAATAATGTCCTGTCTGACTTGAAACAACTTTCCAAACAATATACATATACATACATATATACATATACATACATATATACATATATATATATATATATATATATATATATATATATATATATATATATATATATATATATACACTTTAATAACATAAAGGGGCACAAGAGAGTTGAATCGCCTGACCATATAAAGTGTAATATCTGCTTTTAAAATGTAAAAAAAAAAAAAAAAAAAAAAGATGCAAAATGCATACTTGAGGAGGTTCTTGGAAAGCTCATTACCTTCTGCGGCGCCTGTGCCACAGAAGGCCTGGTTGATAGCGGAGTTTTTAGAATAGACTTCCTCTTTAGGCAGACGAGAGTATAACACCTCCAGCAGCTTATAACAGCCGATCTTCATCATGACCTGACTCTCAAACACTGACTCAACAGACTAGAGGACACATGACAGGAAAACACACAATGGCAGTATGTTTGAATGAAAGCGCATCATGTTTTTAGAATTGAACAGATCTAAACGTATTTAATGTACTTTAATAACCCAATATAAGTCACCTTGGTGAAGCGTGCCTGTAGAGTAGTCATCATATCAGCAATATTAGAAATGAAGAACTGAGAGAGCGCTTGAGGGATGCAGTGAGAGGCCATTGGTAGCAGGACTCGGTCTATAAGACCCATGAGCATGGAGTTTGAAGGCACGTCTTTGGCTTGAAATGACTGGTAGACTGAGCTGAGGAGAAGAACCAGTCTTTCCAACTGAGACCTGACAATAAGAAATAACATGCAACACATGCATATTAGAAATAAATCTAAGCAACTGTAAATATAGACAAAAAGATGAAATCTTTTTGAACTTACTGGCGAGCAATATTTTGAAAGCAGGTCTGAAAAAGCTCCTCCATGATATGTTTTTTGTCCCGGCACAGAACTCTAGCCATGAGCTTCAATAAGACGGGACTCTGAGACAGCTGTAAGGCCTCTAAAAACTGAGGTTATCAAAATGAACGACCAATTATTATCCTTTTGAAAAAAAGAACATGAATAATGCTGTCTTATTGAATAACTAAGTCATTGTTGTTAATTTACTGATTTCAAGAAATTGCGTAAGAAAAAAGAAAAAGTAAATCATGGTATCTGTAGAACTGTCATTAAGCCGAATAAACGTTTGTATCTGATATCTCATTTGAGCATCTCACTTTGCGAATGCAGTCCATGTAGTTGTTACACTGAAGGGATCCTCGAGGGAATTCATCCGACTGCATAGGAAAATGTGCAGCCACCAGAGTCTCCAAAGCCCTCCTGAGCTCTTCCAGGGGCATGCTGGGTAATGTAGTGAAGAAGGGCAGCATGATCAGAGCCTGGCTCTAATTACAGAGAAGAGAAGAGAGACAAATCAGAGGAATTGAAGAAATATATACTCCATAAACCAAAACATGCAATAAAATGCACAATTTCGGTGCATATTTGAAAAATACAGAGTAAAGCTGGGAAAAAAGTTACCTTGAGATTTAATGGCATAGATATATCTGTGAGAAGGGCAGTGAAAGTGGTGAACACACCATTGAATGCTTTGTGATCTGTATTCGAGCATACAGAGGAATCGATCTGTGGAAGAAATGCGATTAAAATCTCATGCATGTACCCATTTCGGCTCTTTAACATGCACAGAAAAAAATATATAATTGATGTGGTACCTGGAGCACTTTGGCAAGCAATGAAAGGACTGAAGTTTTGCTCTCAGGTGAGGCAGCAGGACCCTCCCACCACGGCCTGAGTAAATCCCAACCCTTCAGCACCTCTTCAGCCAATAGCGAGCCTTGGGATTTTCTGACTGAACGCTCACGGAAACTATGGTCCAACATGCCGTTCAGCAGCACACTAACCTAAAGAGACAGTCAAACAACTTTTCAGATCTCAATGCTTATGCACAAAATGGTCTTGCTGTTCTTAATAGCACTTTATTTGTAGTATATATCTACCCAATCAGACAGATGAAGAGCATGTCAGTAAACAGTCATGTCAAGATAGACAGTTTCAGCCATAACTGAACAACTAGAGTTTACTGTTAGCTAGTACATTTTATCCTGCTGTTGTATTTCTTCACCAGGACTCCAGTTCCCGCTAGTCTAACATATCATAGGATCAATGGTGCCAGTGGTTTCTTCAATCTACATAGGCTTACAATGCTTTTAGAAAACATAGTCCAGTCTAGTCTGAAGTCTCACCATGCTGGGGTTCTGGTTGGCTGAAGCCAGCAGCAGCGGCACGGTGTGCTCCACTCTGCGGAGTAACTCAGTATTAAGAGATGTCTGAAAGAGGCTGTAGAAGTACTCTCCGTGAGAGAAGCTGAGGAAGTGAGGATTCAGACTGCCAGAGAGAGGCACGGAGAGCGTAATGGTGTTCAGCAAAAGCCCAACAGTCTGTTCACTCTGAATGGTTGAGGGAAATAAAGATAATTTTTGAAGAGTTGATTAATTAAACAGATGCATACAAAAACACGAAGAGCCAAAGATCTTTAAAGTCTTAGTCCCTTATTTTAACTGTAAATCAATCAACGTGCCTGATCACCCAAACAGAACGCCAACTGCACAAGCCTGTCTGCCAACTTCCTGCTGCCAACATCCATGGAGGGCAGAGACTTCCTGTCACTTCCAGGAGCAATGCTTTTATAGACACTAGTGAGAAGTTTGGAGCCCAGAGAGCAACCATAACCAGCATCCTATACAGAGAAACGGTAAAAACAGAAAAACATCAAACCTAGGTGTCATTGTAATCATTGTATAGATTGAACAGAATTACAGTGACATTCTTTAATTCAGTGTGTACCTGACTGTGTAGAACTGAGTTGAGAAGCCCAGATTGGTGAAGCTGCTTACAGGCTAAGAGTAACAGATGCATGCTAGCATGACTGTCCCTGTTATCTGCTTCATACAGATCAATAGCACACATCTTCTCCACACTGGCCGAAAAAAGACACACATAAATGAAGAAGTTCATATATCAACCATACACTCAATAAATCTGTTAATTTAAAAAAGTCATCAATACAATTTTAATTGTACCGGTAATGTAAAATATGGAGACAATATGATAAAAAGAAGTGGGAAATGGATTTGGGGGAATAATCAAACTAGATTCCAGATTCAAATGCACGTAAGAGTAGGTGAAACTACCACAAAACCACACAACACAATTTACTGAAACTTACAAAAAAATGAACAGACCTCTGTACAGTTATTCTCTTCCTAATGCCACTCTCCAGCTGTGTCCTGTAAGGTGTTGATGCCAAAGCTTTAAGCAAAGGAGTGCACACCTCCGGCAGCTGAGTCATCACCTCCAGATCTGCCATGTTAAAGCCAACGGAAGAGGGCTCACACACCGTCAGCGCCAACAGTGTGAAGAAAGAAGAGTTGAAAACATCTTGCTCCATCACCTAAAGAGAAAGTGGAGAAGCATGTCTTAACATTCTGATTGCGGCACTGGATGTTTTGAAGGTAGACTTTTAGCACAAAAGTACATAATGAAGGTCACTATCTTTTGTTTTTCAATTTATTATGTTGCCTTTATCATGTTTCACCTTCCAGAGGTCCTGTGGACATTTCTGCAGCACCATGGTGGAGAACTCCAGGATTCTGACAATGATGGAGCATTTGTTGTAGTTGTACTGCTCTGTCTCTCGAGGGCTGAAGTGTGACTGACCGGCATTACCCATTTTGAAGCAAGCCCTGGCAGCTTGAACGTCCTGCATGGACAGCTCCGTAAGGAAGAAATGGAGCGCTGGCAAAAAGCTGGACTTGTCACTAGTGCCTGGATGAGGAGAGGAATGGGAGACAGACAATAATAGCCTTAATTTAACAGTTACAGATCATTTCAGGGATATAGAATTTTTTTTAGCAATATATGTTAAGGCATTTCTTGATGTGGCTTCACCCACCCAGAAACCTCTGGGGTTGCATACAGCGCATGTTTGTGAAGGTGTTATAGCAGTCAAGAGCGGCCAGCAGCAGATCCATCCATTGTAAGGTGCCTCTGACGGTAAAGGGGGCTTCAACCTCTCTCAAAGTAGGCTGGGAGAGTAAACCGCCTCCCTCTAAACACGAAATGAGAAATCCTGGACCACGTTGCTTCACCTGTTCATCCAGCCATGCTGCAGGAGAAGCATTACCTGACAAAAAAATAAAAAGAAGAAAACACTGTGTATTCATATTGAAATAAAGCTGCAAGTTAAATAAAAAAAATGTTTTGTTTTTCCTAAGAATCTTAATGGTAATTTTGATATTTATTTCTGATGCAATCCTAGTGTTATAGGGTGAAAAGTGACCTAAATCAAACCCATGCAAAAATGTAAAGACACGCTTTTCTACAAAACCTGTATTGATGTACAACTGAAATTACAGTAAATAATTCAGAACATATTTCCAGAAATTCTGTTATTGGCCAAAAAAAATTATTTTCCAAAAATGTTACCAGTGATTTATTTATTTATTTTACAGTTGTTCATTTTAATCTCTATTGAACAATTTGGCAATGTCATTTCATGCTAGTTCTCTTACATTTCTTTATATAGTGATGTTATGCTATGTCCAAATTATGAAGGAGGACAATAGTCTCCACAGAGGAGAGTCCCTGATTGGCAATAAAACCACTGTACTTCCTCCATTATACATTTCCTGGCAGTACCTGGCAACAGAGGCACAAACTCATAGAAGAGCTCCATGCTTTTGTGTCTGCACTCAGTCTGTGGTCTTCCACACTGGGTCAGCAGCCACATGACCACATCTGACAAGCACACAGACTGATCCGGAGGGAAACCTCTGAAAAATACAGGTCTGTCAGCTAGCGACACAAAATGTATACGCTTTAACCTTACTCACATTACTCATTTGATTTTTAAATTAAGTTTCTAAGGAAACTATGACAATTAAATATACGTGTACCTAGGTATACGTCTCTTTGAATTCTTATTGAGCGAGTCTGCCTTGTGTTTAATGATCCTCTTCAGATGATCCAGGGAGCTACAACACTGCTGGACAGTTCCTGCATAGGAAAATATCAATATGAAAGCCAAGATAAAAGGCATGACCATCAAACAAGAGGTCTTGATAATGAAAATAGTTCAGTTTAGTTTCTTACCCAGGGATTTTTCATCAAAGTGGGCCAGAGCTAGACTCTCAACAAACACCACCAGCACCTCAAAGACAAACTGCTCCACCAAAGAGCTCTCTTCTCTGAGAAACAAAATAATATTTGGATAAACACTGCATAACCTTTGCATTCACTACAGACAGATTTCTTACATTTACTCAAGATGGCATAGACCATACTGCTGGAGTGTTGCTTTATATTCAGCCCATCTAATGCGTCCACTGACCTGAATTGCCTGTACATGCTGTTAAAGGCAAGCGCAGCTCCAAGCCTCTTGAAGACATTGGGGTGTAAGGCAAGGCTGTAGATACGTTTGAACAGAGATTTGATGTTGGCCGGGCTCTTTTCCTGCTGTTTGGGGGTTGTCTGTTTAATGGACCATTTGACAAATTCCTGGATACAGGTGCCACTGAAGTCTCTGAGGGTGCTGTCTAACGGATCCACAATGCCATCCTGTGCACCACAAGCATACACAATTACAGCACATGTTAAAAAACTCATATAGAGGTGTAATTATGAGACATCTGGCTCAATTTCAAGTAAAATAACTTTTTTCTACTAGAGGGTTTACTCACGAAAATGGCCTCCAGCACTGCCACAGTGTCTTGGCTCTCAAACTTTCTGTTGTTGGTGAACCAATGGATAAGCTGCATTACCAGAGGTTCAAACAGCTGCCTTGTGACCTGAAGAAGTGCTAAAGTTTCAATGTTTGGCAAACTTACACATGACTGTTACATAGACCGGTGAAAGAGGACAAAATTTACATAATAAACCATGAACATGAAAAACTTTTTTTTTTTAGGTTTTTAACAATTCAGATAACAAAGTAAAAGTGTATTCATTAATTCATTCATTATTGAAACACCCTAGACACTTAATTCAAATGTTTTATAAAAAAGAAGCAGGTGTCTTATCATTACAGGAGAATAACAGAGGAAATATCTTGGCCTACATGGGCAACCTCAGATGCAAAAAGGTTGGGAACCACTGCTTTACAGTCTCAGACAAAGGACAAAAACTGTTCATCACATTTAAAGAGCACATATAAGGTAAAAGACCTGGTCGACGTCACAGGCCAAGCGTAGAAGAACAGGAAAGACTTTTCTGTGTAGATTGTACATGGGAGGAGCAGACTTGTCATCTTCTGTCATCTGGGCTCCTTTTCCCACAATGTATATGACCAGACTATGCAGAAGCTCACACGCTGCCACCTACACACCAAACAGAACCATCAGTCTCAGCCTGAATCTATTGGGTTAATAAAGAAAACCCTAATGAACCTCATCAACAATAAGAAGAAAACTAAGATGACTGAGGACTACGATTACTTTAGTCTGTCTGTCACTGGAGGACAGTGCAAGCTCTGTGACCCGTGGCAGGAAGGAGTCCAGGTAGATCTCAGGCTTCATGTCTTTAAAAGGCATGGCATAACTCAGCCTCTTCTCACAGTCCCATGCTACAAAACGCTTCATCATGTCCTCCGCAGAAACAGCTTGGGTTGGAGAAGAGAAAACTTTAAAAAGAGCTTGTTTTTAAGCAAGATAAAGCAAAAACAAGCAAAGTTAACAAGTACTGGATGTTTAAAAAAGCCAGTGATTACCTGTCACAAGGCTCCTATTGAGCTGTCCTCCCAAGTGTCCAAGCAGACGGACCACCCTGCGTCTCACAGCCGCAATCGGAGACTCCTCTCCCTAACGAAGAGCACAGGAACATCACAACACTGCTCTCAAAGCGCTCAATTAACCATCGTTATAGACGATAATATTTCAGAGTTACATCTCAGAATCAATTAGTATAACAAAACAGTCTTATTACCACAGAAAAGTGTTTCGATTTCTTCAGAAGCCTCATCATGACTTTTCCATAACTTTTTGAACTTCCCGTCGACACAAATGTCACTTCCATATTGCCGTCATCTTTTTCTAATAGGATGATTAAAAAGAAATAAAAAATTAAAAAATGACTCTGAAACATCTACTAAAGGGATTCTGTAATAAATCACTGACCCTTAGATATTTTCTAAGTAAATTTACAATAGTAAACCGCGAACATTTCTTTGACAGTACAGTATTTAGGAGCTATATAAGGAGATTATGAATAACTGACCTGAGTTAGTGGTTGTTTTGAGGTAGCCATCTAAATGTGGCAGGATGTCTGCGTAGTGTGGCTGCATGATGGCAGCAGGAATAAGAGAAGACCAGGACTCCAGAGCATCCAGCGCCGCTGTGGCTAAAGGAGCGTGACTCAAACCTAGCCGCAGAGCAGCCTGCCACCAAAACAATGACAACAGATGATGATATCCCATTCCATTATAATAGCATGTGTCAGTTAGTTTCTGAATGACTTCAGAATGTGATACCTAGCTGCCATTAATTCAAAAATATCACAGAATTGGCTTTCATTTTCGAACCTGCAGAGCTGGGATATATGCCTTGATATCCAGAGCCACCATGTCAGGATGAAGAGAGAGGATGAACATCAGACAGGCAGCCAGGAGCTCATCTTTATATTGTTTCATACGCACACAAACCTGAGGAAATGACAAAAACTTCTCATCATCACATTCATCATAAACGGACATATGAACAAAACTTTCTTTTGGAAAAAAAATCCTTTAAGACTGAAACAAAGCTCACTGTAATGTTCAAGCATCCAAAAAGAGTTAAAAACACACCTCCTTTCCAAACTTTGCAAGCAGCGAAAAACAGGCGTTCTCCATGGTTGAGCCACCGCCAACACTTTTCGACTCTTGTTTCAGGTCCTATAAATTATAGGTGCTTTATGACTGGTTTTGTCAAAGTGTATCAAGACATTAAAATGTTAGAAAGTGTATACCTGAAAATAGTGGATTTCCTTGCCAATTCCAATAGAAAGGGAGAGGAGCTTATAAAAGCCACTGACCAGAGGGAAACGTATCGATTGCAGAATAAGCTCATGACACAGGGGGTACATCCACTGGGTAAAATACTCAGGTTTTCTCGAAGGCAATAATTCACTATAAAAAGGATAACAATAATTATGTATGCAATCTCATGCGAAAAGAGCACAAATAAGATCGTGTGTGTTTTGTTTGTTTGATTTCTGACTGTTCCAGTGAAATGAGAGTTTTGACACCTGCAAAAGTCAACCAAGTTGATAAAGGCAATGAAGTCTTTGGGTTTGTTGGGCATAAGGTTTGCTGTGGGGTCAGATGAGGGCATAAATCCAGAACTTGCATCACTCTGTGTCAAAGAAAAAGCAGAAATATTTCACTCAACTGGCCAAATTACTCAAAACATTAAAAAGTAATCTTTCTTTTTTAATTGATGCTCCATTTCTTTAACCATCCACATTTTTTACTGTTGATTCAAGGTGCAGCACTGCAACACTACCTCCTCAGCTGCATTGACTTTCTGCACTGAAAGATCAAGTTTCTCCAAAATCTTCATGACTGACTGCACCAGTGCATCATATAAATGTCGGTTTATGTCTCTTAGGTTGTAGTTCTTGGCAGCTGGAGCCCCATCCATGAATCCTGTGTCCTTAAAACACATCAAATTAAACTTTCAAAACAAAGTAACCAGAGTACACGTTAAACAACTTTTGTGTTTAAAGGGTCACATTCTAAGCAAATAACATATTTGTAAAGTAGCAACAAAAACTAAAATTTTTGATTTTGCTAACAATTTTTTCTGAATAAAGATAAATCAGAATCAGAAATTTAGCGGTGAAAGCCAAAATATTAAAATGTCATGAATTTTCAGTTTCAGAGATTTTAGAAATTCAATATGGCTCGAGGAGTAAATTGTTAATTTGTACACATTTTCAGTGGTCAAAAACCAAATGTCAGTCAATTTGCAAAAATATGATGCTTCTTTTCTTTTAAAGAGGAATGTCTGAAGAACGAATAATGTTGAAACTAGAGATGCACCTCATTTCCTTCTGTCAAAACTACTGCATTGAACATAACTGCCCGAGTGCCATAAATATTATTTTTCCAAAGTTTGCGTGCCTATAACTCAAGAATTATTAACGATAAAGATATTGCAATATATTTTTAGATTCTAGTTCTTGATAGGGGGAGTCTCAATGAGGCTCCAGAGTAAGACGTGAAAATAAAGTGTGCGCATCTGTAATAAAACGTCCCTCACAGGGTTTCGGGGGGTGAATAAAGGCTCCCTGTAGCGAATCCATGCATTTTTGTAAGATAAATATCCAGATTTCAAACGTAATAAACACTTTTTTTCTAATAAGTGCTGATTTTGGGTTGCAGAAGACGTGCTGGCGAATGATGGAGGATGGCGTTCGCCTCTGGGAAATGTACTTTAACGTTTTTCTTTACAAATCCTCGTTTGGTGCTTTAATTCGTGACCAGCGTTTTCTTTTGTTTTGTTCTCTCTCCGCGGTCGTCACAAACCACGCCGCACTGATGAACTACGACATCTGCCTTCACGTCTTCCGGTTCCCAACAGTCAGCATAAGTCAGAAAAAAAAGTGTTTATTACGTTTGAAATCTGGATATTTATCTTTCAAAAACGCATGGATTCGCAACAGGGGGGCTTTATTTTATTTTATTTTTTTATATATAACTCCGATTATATTATTCTGAAAGAAGAAAGTCACATACACCTAGGATGCTTCGAGGATGAGTAAAAGAAGGACGAATTTTAATTCTCGGGTGAACTAACCATTTAAGATGGAAATGAAACTCCTTAGTTTTTCTTTTGTTTTATTTTAAAATAGATATTATAACAAATGTAGTACTTTATCACACCGAAGTATAAAGTACAGCAAATGCAGGAAGTCACAAAGTCACGTCATTTAAATAAATAAAGGCCAGTCAACAGCCTATAATGAGGAAATATTTAAATACCTATAGTCAAATAAGTTGGTTAAACAATTAAATAATTCATTCAATATTTTGAAATGTTTAGATTTAATATAATAACTACATAATTTAAGTTTTATCCAACAAAGACTTATCTGTAGTTTTGTTAGTCTGAATTTAATCTAAATTATTTAATGCACATCTCTATTTTGACACAGGCTCCTCAGATGATTCATTCCATTGCTATTGTCAATCATAGCAATGACTCGCGGCATGATTTAACGGATTCACTCGTGAAATTTAACATTTGTGTTTGTCATTTCTGAAACAGTATGCATGGACGCATGGTCCTCTTAGACAAACAAAACTTTTCTCCAAATTGTGAATGGATTATGTAGAGAAACCGAGCAAAGGGCACTCCCCTTACAGCACAGTACAGTTGACTGGAAATGAGTGAGCTGGCTTATCTAAAACCAGGAAGTAATCGTGCATATGGTCAATTTAACGATTTACCCCAGGAGCCATATTGAGATCGCAATATTTCTGAAACCAAACCATATAGGGCCTTATAAATTAAGATGCCAAAAGATATGTTTGCTAAGAGACAAAATCTAAAAGGGCATTAAGATATATTTAATACTTCTTGAGTTATAGGCTTGAAACTTGAAAAGTGCCCTATCCCCATTTTTGAATGGTCACCATTGGCACATAATGCAACAAAGATTGCTAAAGTCAACAGATTTGACTAATACTCATCAATCTCTGTGTAAAAGAAACATTATGATGCTGCCATCTTTCTGAAGTCATTTTAAGCAACCTGTAAATTGGCTCTAAATTAGCTCGAAAAATGCCATTTTGACTCCCCTCTATAAAAGAGTGGATTACTCAGTAAATATTCATCCATGACATGTAATATTTTGGCTTTCATTACTATACATGCTTCTCTTTCTTTAGAAAAAATATTAGCAAAATCAGAAATTTGAGCCGGGGAAGTTTCTGAAATTTGGTTGATTTGACACGGAATGACCCAATAATAATTTCTTACTTTAAGGTTTTCGCAGTCCAGAAGCCCCTTAAAGAGGTCCAAGTAGTCCTTAGAGGAAGGAACTTTCCATTTCCCAGAGCGCACGAGGGTGGAGTCCTCCTCAGTTTGAGAAGCGCCTGAAGGAATGTTCTGCTCCTAATGGGCAGATAAATATCATATCACATCACGATAATCACAATATGAACAGAAAAGCAAAAGCTCAACACTTACGTCTGACTGAGGAACTGGCTTAGAGCACACTCTGATCAGGCCTTGGTGAACTGTTGTTGAGGAAATGGAGAGTGTGAAGTGAACACTAGTAAATCTGACCATGAATCAGACCAGCCAAAGCTAACCTCCATTTCACATCCTTACCCACAGAACTAGTGAAACTCCAGAGGACCGGACCTCGAACTGCCATGGCTACAAACACCTTGATGATGGAGCGGCAGGTGGCATACTGCATTCTCGGGCTGTACTGAGGGAAGCTGTCCATCTGAACCACAAGGAGGCGCTCTAGCACAGGAGTGTACACTTCAGGGACCTGCATCCAGTCACAGAGATTACATTAGAATCTGTCCGGTGAAAACAGCTGAACTACAGACTGAAGAAAGGCAACAGCAACAAATACTGAAGAACTGCCCATAATCATTTGACTCTATGACATGAGACGCTTGAAACTAAATTTCTGGGGTATTAAAACAATGAACAGACCTATTAGGAGCAGTAGCACAGAACAGAGGACTAAAAACTGACCTACATACTGAATCTTTATTTAAAATGCCAATTTATCAACAAATGGATTAGATTGAGCATTGCACAGCTTTCTCATACCCGGTCAAGGTGCACCAGAACACTAGCTATGGAGTCGAGGAAGCTTGGCAGCTGGTAGACATTGTCATCATCCCGGTCTGTCTCAGTCAGATACATCTGCTTGCACCGCTGAATCAGCTCTGTATACATCAGATCTACATCCTGAGGGCACACCACCTTACACGGCTAGAGGCAAACAAACACAGATAGAAAAATGTAAAACTATAAACATAAAATAGAAAAAACTAGAATAGTGTAATATTATTTGACTTCCTGATTATAATGATTATAGACTATTGTTAATATTCTGTTAAAATGTACAAACTGCAGCAAACAGGCCATATCCTCTGATAGCAATGGACAGTTCTTTATTAGTGGAGTCCATGGTCCTGATGATAGCACAGAACTTCTGCATGAAGTACTTCAGCTTGCTCTTGTGCAACTCAATGTTCTCTGCCACAAGAGTGGCTACCTTCACGACAGCGATAGGAAAGGTTTGACAAGATGTCATCATAACCAAGTTAAACATGCCACGAAAAAAAACATTTATAGATTGAATAATCAATAATCAGAAAATACCTGTTTTAAGAAAGACTCTAGTGCTGTGTAACTACTCTTTTTCAGCTCTCCATTGATATGTCCACAATGTTTGGACATAACATCAAAGATAGACATATAATGATCCATGAGACAACTGCCAAACTGGCTGGAATGCTTAGCAAATAGTTTGAGACCGGCTGTCAAGAGTAAAAAACAATGCATAAGCTAAATTTAGGATGCACTGCATAAAACATGACGATATAAAATTCCACTCACCAAAGATGACTGCATATCGTTTCATATCAGTCTGGAGATGCAAAGAAGAAAGAAAATTTTGTATTTGGGAGCCCTGGACAGAAAATGTGAACAGTACTACACAAAAAGACTAAACTAACAACATTTATTAATCCTACCTGTGGACAGATTGCCTTCAGCGCATAATCAAATATTTCTTTTGATGTAACTGGGTCTGTTTGAAGAAATGCAGTGAGCATACTCATTCAGTAACAGTAGGACGAGACCAGTTCAGGACAGTAAATCTACACATGCCCACCTTCTTCCATTGATTTGGTGAAGTTCACCATCAGAGCGGTGATTCCTTTCAGGCATCCCGCAACAACAGGAAGTTTTGGTTCCTTTGTAGTAGAGGTCATCTGAAAACCATTGATTTTAGCACTTCTATACATACATATAAGATCACGTATCCAGATGCTGATAGGACGTCTTTACCTGTCCTTTCAGTTCACCCAGGTACGCCTTGTAGAGTTTGTCAGAGTTGTTGACCATCTCGCTGGGATGCACTTCACCAAGCACTCCGAGAAGTTCATAAATGCAACCCAGTACTGTTGGTAGGGAATTTTTTATTTCAATAATGCATACAGTATGTGCTAACGGATTCGTTTGTATTCTGACATGCAACTGAAAATGCATCATAACATCAGTTTTGTTAAAATGACTAAAGACAACATATTTTTGCTAAAACAGAAAATTAAATAAGACCATAATTAGCCTCAACTTGCCTGTATCAGGTATCTTACTCTTCTGAGATAACTCTCCATAAAATTTGTTGAACATATCACCAACTTTGAGATCCTGGGTGATACTGGAGTCTTTTGTGAGATACAGTATCTAGAGAGATTTGTAGGATGTGTTAAGACTATTTGTCTGTAAATTGCAAAATATCTCATTAGCACATTTCCTCATTCTCCAAGTCAGAGGTATAATGATATTTAAAGAAAATCTTTGTCCTTGCAGACCTTAAACCAACCGGCTATAAGTCTCAAGGGCAAGTTACAGGACACGATCAACAGAACTTACTTTGATGAGCAGATCTAAAGCAGGGTTTCGGCACTTTGCAGCTTTGTCCTTTGTGTAGACAACAATACAAATGTCCTATCCATGCAAAATAAGCTAGTGTTACAAATGTGATATGTCATTTTAGACAAGCTTAAAAAGGCACATTAAAACGTGACCCCAACACAGAAAGAAATCTGCCGACTACTGTTTTAATGTACTGTACCTTAAGTTCAACTGCATAGTTCTTCTCCCATCCTCGGACAATGACTGACATTCTCTCCAGAAACGTCCCCAAAAAATTAATAATGTCCACTCTTGCATCTCGCAGCTGTGGAGAAAGGTTTGTTTTTATAACTTTATAGTAAATGTGTATTATGTCAAGAGGATTTACCATGTATCATTACTAGAATTTGCTTGTAAACACCTCTTACCATTTCATTAGAGAGAGACTTCCGGAGAAAGCTAAGCAATCCCTCTTCCTTTGCAAAAAGCAAAGACGTCTGTAAAACTGAAAATATATTCATATTGACATTTCAAGATCAACTTTACTGATTGCTTTATGTACATACCTATACATCATTAATTATTTTGTATGCGCATTATTTTGTGGTTAAGGACAACGTTGTTATTTTCCGCTAAAAGGTGATTTTTACTTTAGGTTACAACTTTATACGACTTATAAACTAACTATGTGCATGAAGCTGCCAATACTAGATAATTCAAATATCTGTCGATCTGCTGAATATGGGGCCCCTTAATCTTATTTTGCTTAACTATCCATAAAAGTAATGAATAATAATTATACTTTGCATAAACACAACGCAATGCTTTTTCCATGAAGTTCTTACCCAGTTCATTCTCATTCTTAGTTATCATGCATTCCTGCCCCAAGTCTCCAATAATGTCATGGCAGACTATAGCAGCGTTCCTGCTCTCTGTTTCTCCAAGAAATGAATGAAGCTTTAGGAGATAACCCTGGATCCCCCCAACAGTGGAAGTATCAGAAGACATCATTTGTCTCTGTTGCTTACATCCGAAACGAATAAAAGTTGACTAAGAGCTTATGTAAGTGAAGTAAGTTTGCGTCAAGGCGGCAAAACAGAACAACACAATCACACGTGAACGCGCTCACTTCCTGCTTGAACCGCACGTCACTCTGTCTGGAAGAACCATATCATATTTAACCGCTTGATGACGCTGTTTCCTCGCCATCAGATTCTGTTCCCGCCATAACGCTTCTCCTCAGACAGAGTAATAACTGTACGTCTATCTGTACACGGTGCAGAATTGTTTTGAAGCTCTTGGGCAAACCAGTGCACATAATTTGGGCCCAACAGATCCCTAGCTAGTGAAATTAACAGCCTTGCTTCCTATGACTCCATTCTAAGCTTTAGGAAAGTCTTGCCAAGCTAGAACTGCGAATGCTGGAAAACCCTGTATTTAAACTCTATACTTTCTGCAGTGTATACAAATATCTTCTTAACCTATAGTGTCTAGATTGAAAAAAATAACCCTACAGAACCCTGTACCATCTACAGTGAAAAAAATAAGCTTACTTAACCCTATACTATCAGTGCGAAAATAATCCCACATAGAATTGTAATATGTACAGTGAAAAAAAAAAACAGACTCAGTCCTGCAGAGTTTAGCTCCAACCCTAATGAAACACACTTGAAGCAGCTAATCAAGGTCTTACCTGAAACTGCCACTGTGTCCCAATGTGCATACTATCCACCCTATCTGCCCTAAATAGTATTGAAAATTAATAATATAACATATAATTTTGGAAGGATAGTATGTAGCAACATTGGGACACAAGCTTTGTGTTGAGGCAAGTGAAGCTCCTCCAGGACAAGGTTTAGCATCCCTGGTATAGCCTACTCTCTACAGTGTTGAAAATAACCCTACCTCATCCCACACTTCAGTGCAAAAAATAACTATACTTAGCCCTATCTATGGATTTTATTTTGTATTTATTATTATTATTGTTAGTTGGATTGGTAGAAACTCTCTATCAATCACCGGAGCGACATATTTACTTTCTGAGACAAAATGGGGCAGTATATGATCAAGGATGAAAGTGTAAAATAATTTGGTCAAGGTGAAGATTTTAGAAATTATTAAATTTAGTAATACAACTCCTGATATAACAAATGAATTATTTATAGGGATGGTATAGCTGGTTTTACAGTAGAGTTACAGAGTGGGTTTCAGAATAAAACATATGATTGCTTGAGAGCATGTATTCTGAGGCAGTTAAGATAATGACTGGTTAAACTAACATTAAATTACTATAGTTAAAAGCCAGTTTATTTGCACTGACCAGCCTGTAGCCTTTATTATATGATCGTTAGTAGAATGTTAGTCTATTCTCTGAATTTGAAGACAAGAGAAATGAAACAATGAATATCATTTGATTATTATCTTTTTATTGAATATGTTTTTTGTTTGCATCTAACATTTTAATTCATTACTTAATTCTACAAAATGTTATAGTACGGCTGACAATGATTCCAAAATTAAAACAAAAAGGTTTAATAGAGACAGGCCGTGAGAAAATTGGTCCACAAGTTCTTCTAGACATCTTGGCTATTCCTTGAATCGGCTCATTCTGGTTGAAAACTTTAGAAACAAATAATAATACACAAGTTATATTTTATCTCAAATGTATCTGTTTAGATGATAATGAGTGGAGATAGAGAAATGAAAATTGAGAATTGCCTGCTCTTGTCTTCATCGCTTGGGCTGAATGGCTTCTCTGTGCCATCACCGGATCCAGATCCTGGCAGATCCTGTCCCATCTGAGGCTAATATAGTTAAAGCAGAGAAATCAGATGCTGTGTTCTGCTTTACACCTCAGAACACAGTAGCCTAGATCAAACATTTACTCAAAAAACCTTAAAATAAATTATCTAAAGGGCATGAGTGACATTATCTGACATTGCTGGACACAGTAGGGACATCACCTCATCAAGCGCATATCCAGCATCATCAGATAACCACTTGTGGTACCAAGGATACTGCGAGGAAAAATTAGCAAGGAAAAACATTAACATGTTTAATAAGGCGCATTACTACAAAGTTAATTTTCATAAACGTTTGTCATGTTTTGTTTGACTCAGCAAACTGAAAGAAACAAAAGAAAATAGATCTGCTAATTATAATTTAACATGACTTATTAAAGAAGCAATGATATGATGCTTAATATTATATTTGTACCTCAATTTAATTAAATTAGTTACAGTTTAAATTAAATTAAAACAGTTTAGTTGCACCTCATGAGGAAAATGTATATAAAATGTACTATTGCTATTATACTATATTACTAATATGACAATATTGATATTGCAAGTAAAGTCATCATCTCACCCTTGGTCTATCGATCATGTTTGTCAAGGTTCCTTGAATGAGGATGAAAATAAGTAAAATTTGAGTCAAATGTATGGTTGATTTTTTCTTCATTGCAGCAGGATAACTAGAGCCTAAACACTGGAGCTGTCTGTTTCTACTGAGAGTGAGGAGGAAGCATCACAGCAATATTTATACTGAACATTCTTATAGAGTCATGTACATTTGCAATAATGACAAAATGTGCATGTTCCTGATAAGAAAAATGTTGCAAAGAGATAAGCATATAAAAAATAAAAACTTTGGTAAGACACTTCCGTTTAATGAAATTATCATTATAAATGCACTATATATATATATATATATATATATATATATATATATATATATATATATATATATATATATATTATCAAGCAACTTATTATGGTAGTTATTATCTTTGTATAGTATTGTTCACCATTTAATCCCGTACTTTCATCTTGAAATGAACATGTTTGGTGCACTGAATTATGTTCATAATTTGCTTTTAGAATGTTTATTTGAAAAAAATTTGAAGGAAGGATCTTTTGCCAATAAGTAGAATTATATGCATTAGTATTACCTGCATTATATGAAGTCCTGTGTTGACTGACTCCTCCATCTGATCTGGGGCTTCATCACCAGACTTGACCAGTTGTTATCCTCAGATGGCTAATTAAAATAGAAATCAAAGTTGTTCCGGCTCTAGAATGTGGTAAAAAGTGTAGAGAATTGGAACTCTACTCAATCAGACTCCAAACTCTTGGATCAAAGTTCATAAGTTTATTAATTTGACTGCCAACTGTGGATGTAGATACTTTAAGAGTATCAAAACTATACCTTTTATCTCAAATATCGGCAAGAGCAAGAGTGCAGATTGTATTCAAACCATTTCGATTTAAAAAACACCAAGTTGCAATAGTTTACTTTTGCAATACACTGATGTTAATTTAACTCACTAATATTCTGTTATCTCTGTTGCAACCCAGACAGCAAGCAGTTTCGGCCCAGATCTGGCCCACATTTGGCCCGCATGGATTTCACGTGGGCCAGTTCTGGGCCGAAGCTGCTTGCTGTCTGGGAAGTAAGCTACACTGTATTGCAGCTCAAGAGTAATATACATTTTGTATAATATTGCTATATGTAGTACGTGGTCATCTTACCCATGAATCATTAACGTGACACATGGCTCCTTGTACAAGGACGAGAATTATTCATTATTAAAGGATTTTGACTCTTGTCAAATTTTTGGTTGCCTTAATTGTTAAAAGATGGAAGTAAATCAATACTAGAGACATCTGCTGCTGCAAAGTCTGGAAGAAATATTTATCTTGAATCTTGTATTAAGATTTAATCTAATATATATGTGCGTGTATTAAGATTTAATCTAATATATATGTGCGAGTGAAGGTCAAATTTATTTACTGCATTACAATTAAAAAAAAAGTATGTGCCAAAGGACAATTATGTTGCATGTTTTTGCTTTATAAGAACATCTTTTTAGGTATGCCATTATAAAACAATGTACATGTATTGAGAACACATGTCAAAGTGCTCCCAGTTGTATCTCAAGGTAGGAATAAGTCACTTGGTGCTCAATCAAAAAAATAAATAAATAAATAAATAAATAAACATGGTTATGCGTTCTATACTAGACTAACTGAGACTTGTCATGGCACTTGTATACTGTTGTTGTTCTTTGTTGACCTGACTGCTTCTATTGTTCTCATTTGTAAGTATTGCAAATTGTAAGTCTGCTAAATGATTAAATGTAAATGTAAATGTCATACAGTTTTCAGCTCACTGAATCCCAAAAATGTAGTCTAAAAGCTTTGGCAAAGCCAATGTAGATATTGAAGTGTGTGTGGATGTGAAGATGTGCATGGAGGATAATACAAATCACCCCCACCCTCCCAATCAAACACCTCACACTCCTTTTACACAGTAGACCTATAAACTGAACCTTAAAGAGGAACAAACTGAATGCTATAGAAATATAAAGAGACAAGAAATGCAGATGTGCAACCACAAGACTGGAGACAGTTGAACATCTGCACGTTTACCTGCCTAAATGGGGAGGATGTTCCTAGAAGGAGGGTCTTATCAGATTTAGTGAATTTCGGTTGCCTATTTCACTCTTTGCATTCTTGTTACGGTTTAATTGTACTGAGTATTAGTAATTAACAACACACTCATTACAGGGTTAAGAGTTCGGATTAGACTTTTGATTAGGATTATTGCATGTGGTTATGCGTTATTTACTAATTACTATAGTAAGTACATGTAATGTGTAACAAGGACACTATAAAAGAAAGAAAAATCTGAAAATCTTCACAAAAAAATGTAGCTCGGTTAGAAATACACACAGTGTGGAGCATTTCTCAACCACTGAACACTGCATGACTTGATATTTTGCGTGACTTTTATATTGTGGTTCACTAGAACTGAGAAATGTACCTCATTGTGAAACATGAACATATTTGTGTATTCAGCATTTTTGCACGTATGGCTACTGAGAGAAACTATTTAAAAATGACCACAACACAGGTTTGCCTAATGTTTGCTTATGTTGCACTAACAGTTAAATTAGGAAGTAACAAAAGTAAGTCCTCCAGCAGCACCCTTTGTTGTTCCAAGTGGATGTGTATTCACACGGATGCACTATTGATGGATTACACCGTTTAGTTTAAAGAGGGCATAACACACACCAGATTTCATGTTAATCGTCTTGAGAACCTTTATAGTAGTACTGCATCCTTCATAAATCTTTAGATTTATTATATTTATAAAAGAAAATATAGCTTTACGATTCTGCTAATAAGAAGCTGGATTCAACCTTGTGTCTGTTTCACTTATCATCAGCAGTTCTGAATCATGACTGGGATCTTTTATAATTGGGACTGCTCCATCGTTCAGTATCAAACAATGTGCAAATCCAGCATTGAACTGAGCCTTGTTTATAAAATGTTCATCAACAAACACACTTGCGCAACTTTATTGCTGTCCCAGAGCAGTTGGGAGTTTGGTGCCTTGCTACGATTGTGGTGTTGAAGGTGGAGAGAGCACTGAATATTCACACCCCCTTTCACTTACAATCCCTGCTGGACGGGAGACTCGAACCCCAAGTCTGACTCTATCCATTAGACCACGACTGCTCTCTCAACATGCATGAAACAGCATTGGACCCTGCCTTAGAAATTTGATTTATTTGTCTACATTCATTATTTTGGTATCAATACTGTATGCTATGATTAGATGTGGGATATTCTAAAAACTTGCTTTCTGCATACTTTGATGTTCTTACTGTTCCTCACAAACATAATTTAATCTGTTTATTCCAATATAACATTATTGCCTTTACAGTTTTAAATAAAACAGACGTGCTGTTGCTGGGAAATCTGAGAGGTACATTAAGAGATATAAGACCAGGGAACGCTTTAACAATTGCTCTCAAGGAAGTTGTCAACACTTTTAGATGACAGTACAAAGGAATCCACATCAACAGCTGGGAAATTTGGGTTTCACTGTCCAATTTAAAACTCCTTCAGTCATGCACATCTGGGAAACAGGAGGGTAATCAATCCATTGGGAAACGCGCTCATGGGTTTTTATATATCATGAGTCTGTTTGTCAATTTTGGATTTCAAGTGCTCCTTGTAAGCTAAAATGTCCCCGTTCCATTTGGTGATGGTCTGCTTTTCACACACCCAAATTTCCTGAGCCACCTAGAATGAGATGAAAAAGTCACCCGTCACACAATCCAGGTCACAGACTTCTTGTCAAATATGAAAACAAACAAGACTCTAAGAACTGATATATTTAGTAGCTTTGAAGATATACCTGCTGAATAAGTCTGAAGTCGTGGCTAACTAGCATCATTCCTCCCTCAAACTCACTGATGGCTTCAGCCAGAGCATCAATTGTCTCAATGTCCAAATGATTAGTTGGCTCATCCAGAAACAGCATGTGTGGATTCTGCCACGCAAGCCAGGCGAAACACACCCGACACTTCTGGCCATCTGACAAGTTCCTGATGGGACTGACCTGTTAGAGGGGGATATGTTACGATGTTAAAACAGAAAGAGAAAAACGTATCAAGTACAGTAGTATGCTATATTGTCTGGCTTTCAAAATAATGCAGCAAAATCATGTTTACACCCTTACACATTAAACACAACCACACACATACCTGCTGCTTCCCTGTCAGGCCATAGCGCCCAATGATCTTCCTCATCTCCTCTTTCTCTTTGATTTCTGGGAAGCACTTCATCATGTACTCCAGAGGAGACAGGTCAAGCTCTAGCTGCTCAGTCAGATGCTACAGGAAAAAACACAACACAAGAGCAATTACAAACAATTGCCAATAACTTAAATGAACATGCTTAATCAAATTATGAAGAAACGTAATTAATGTGATCACAAGTTTTATGCCTCAGAACCGTAACAAACACACATCTATCCCTCTCTCTATATTATCTCTCTCTCTGGCTCTCATATATCTATCTATCTATATCTCTCCATCTATATCTCTCTATCTATACAGGTGCATCTCTAAATAAGAATGTCGTGGAAATTTTATTTTCAGTAATTCAACTCAAATTATGAAACTTAATTATTGAAAATAAATAAATTCAATACACACAGACTGAATTAGTTTAAATCTTTGGTAATTTTAATTGTGATGATTTTGGCTCACATTTAACAAAAACCCACCAATTCACAATCTCAACAAATCAGAATACTTCATAAAACCAATAACAAAAATAAAAACATTCACAGATTCTCTCTGGGGTTCAGGTCTGGTTAGTTTGCTGTCCAGTCAGGCACACTAACATCATGGTCATTTAACCAACTTTTGGTGCTTTTGGCAGGATGGGCAGGTGCCAGATCCTGCTGGAAAATGAAATCAGCATCTTCAAAAAGCTGGTCAGCAGAAGGAAGCATGAAGTGCTCCAAAAGATTTTGCTTTACAATCATTATAACGCTGCGGTTCTCTCGGTTGGTTGTGCATCTTTTTCTTCCACACTTTTTCCTTCCACTCAACTTACTGTTAACATGCTTGGATACAGCACTCTGTGAACAGCCAGCTTCTTTGGCAATGAATGTTTGTGGCTTACCCTCCTTGTAAAGGGCGTCAATGATTGTCTTCTGGACAACTGTCAGATCAGCAGTCTCCCCCATGATTGTGTAGACTAGTGAAAAACTGTTTTGAAGGCTCAGGAAACCTTTGCAGGTGTTGTGAGTTGATTAGCTGATTGGCATGTCACCATATTCTAATTTGTTGAGATCGTGAATTGGTGGGTTTTATTAAATGTGATCCAAATTCACCACAATTAAAAGAACCAAAGACAGAGTATTTCAGTCTGTGTGCATTGAATTTATTTACTACACGAGTTTCACAATTTGAGTAGAATTACTGAAATGAACTTTTCCACAACATTTTAATTTATTGTGATACAGCTGTATAGATATATTATATAACATGACTGTTGTGAAAATGGATAAAATAACACCAATCATCTGGACTATATTTCTATGAAGGCGGTACCTGGTGATACCTGCCAATCTTGACATGCGAGTGTTTCCTTATCATTCCATCTGAGGGGAGAAGCTATGAGAAACAAAAACACAGACCAATTAATGTCAATGGCTTTAAAACTGAATCACTGTTCAGAACTTTAAAAAACTTTAACGGTCCAATCATATTAGCCTATTTTTCATAACTGACCTCTCCCATCAGTAGCTTGAGAAGTGTGGATTTGCCTGCCCCATTGGGACCCACAAGTGCAACTCTTGTGTCCAGGTCAATGCCAAACTCCAAATTCTTATAAATAAAATGCTGCAATAAAAAAGAAATAAAAGAAAAAAGAAAAATGATTTTATGAAATATTTGCTTCTACCGCTGTTATATTTTATACTTTGCTTACAAGACCTGACCACTCTAAAAACCCATTCACACCAAGAACAATAACTATAAAGACATCTACACTGATGGAAAATAACAATCTGTTCATTATAAGCATACTGCAGTTTTGTCGCCTGACACTTTAAACGCTTGATCTCTGTAAAGTCAAGTGGATTCTAATTGCCCGGTCAATGTTTTTTATTTTTTAGCTGGAAAAAATCGTTCTGAAAATGATTTGAAATAATATAATTCTTATTATTATTATTATTATTATTATTATAGTACTGTTATAACTGTTACAGTTATGTTATACGTGTGGCGTGGTCTTGACCGATTAAAAATTAAACTCATAATTAAAACTTTATAGTCATCATTATAGTCATCATCCTTTGAGAAAACAATCATTGATGCTTGATGCTACTGTAAATCAGTGAATACTTAATTTAGACATACAGTATACAGTGTGACAACATATCACTGCAAAGGACAACCCAAGAGAGCTGAAACAAAAATGAATATCCCAAACCAGGCAGTCTGGTGTAAATGTGATATCTGCAGTGATAGGTTGTTTAAAAGGCTGTGGACTCACTGTGTCACTGGAGTATCTGAAGCTGACATTCTGCACCATGATAACAGGAGGGGGGATCTTCCCACAAGGAGGAAAATAAAATGACAATGTCTGAAGGAGAAATGTGTGGTTAAAACTCTGATAAACATCTGACAATGGTTATATTTTTAACAGCAAAATCAGTGGCCCCTAGAGCCCAAGGGATAGCCCACCCTAAAACAAAAATGTTTTCAGTAATTACTCACCCTCATGTTGTTTCAAACCCATTAGACCATCATTCATCTTCAAGTTATTTTTGATTAAATCCAAAAGCTTTCCCAGGGGAAAAAGTGCACTAACATACACGTTATTTCAGTGCACTTCCATTTTGTACTTAAAATGCTCAAATTTTCACACACAAATTTTGAACTTGATATATAAAAAAAGTTATTATTTAGCATTTCTTAAGATAATATTAAGAATATCTAAGTGTACTCAACTGTGCTATTTTGAGACACCATGAAAAACTAAAATTTGCTTTTTACATAATATCTCTACATTAAAAAATGTATTTGGTTATCACGTGTAGTACACTTGAATCCATCTTACATATACTTTTATATACTCATCATACATAGAAAATATAGACTTATGAATATAATAATATATAATAAATATATACAAAATGTGTTTATAATGTATTGCCCACATATTTCTATACATCAAATAATCAATTTCAAATGTTTTGTAACTGTTAATATTCCCTTTATATGATATACTTAACTACAAGTCAATGGCGTCTTTAAATAATACAATCAAGCACACTATTTGTGCCAGTGGCGGATACAGAATGTCATTAATAGGTGGGCCTGGTGAATACACGGGGGTGGGACTCGGGTTTTTTAATCTCATACACCTGATTCCCAGGCTCCTTATTATGGAGCTTTCACACTGTGCGCGGATGCGGTCCGGCGATCCGTTCCATGTGCGGTGCAGTGCAGAGATCGTTTCCGCACCGAGTCTATTTCTGATGTGCTGCACGCGCTGAATTAAAGTGACAGGCTGACAGTGCATGGTTAGTGGTCAAAATGAACACAGTTTGACATGAAAATATAATAATCTCGCCATAAATGTGTTTAATAAAAAAAAAAAAAAAGTAATCTCAACATAAATGCATTTAATTTAATTCTACTCTTTTGCACAGTCAACTTTTTTTTCTTTAGGACCGGGGTAAAGCAAGGAAAAATAGAATTTACTTCAACAAGGCAATAATGAACAACTCTCGTCTCATTCATGGTGGAGGTGAAAAAACTATTTATTTGTGACATGCAATATTTATTGTAGTATTAATAAATATTTTACCACTTGTTTGAGCAACTTAATATAAAAATCTTTATAAGTAGCGCTGAATAATACGTTGTTTAAATTGTGTTAAAACGTCTATTAAAAGAGGATCGCAATGCTGACAAACCTTTTTTTTTTTAATTTTTTTAATAAAAGTTTCTGGTAACTTCTGGATTTTAAATATGTGTTTATGTGAGTATGTGTTTGTGGTAGCCTACAGTCGTGGATCAGTCACACACTGCACACACGGAGTACATGTTTCACAGTGTAACAGTGGCATTACGCCACTTTTAAGTAAGTGCGTGCACGGAGAGCATGTGGCCGGCCCATGCAGAAAAAAATAATTCACAAGAGAACGTGCAGAAAAAAACAAATTCACAAGAGAACGAGCAGATTCTGTCTTTTAAAAAGAATCATAACAGAAGAAAACAGGTATGCTATGTGTTATATATTCACAAGGCAAACAACCAAATGATATCAAACATTTTTACTGGTGTTCAGGTCACAAACAGATAATCTGATTGGGTGGGACACCATAAATCCGCGCCTGATTTGTGCCATTAGCAGCATTTTTCCACATTAAAAAAATATAGCACTAAGTACTTTGCTAAAAGTATACTTACTGTTAAATTGTGAATTTTAACATTTAACATTAGCCATTTAACTTTTAATTAGAGTATTTATTGTTTATAACTTTTACAATTTTATTTAGCACAAACAAATAAGATTTTTTTTTGTGTATTCAGGTATACTTTATTTTTTACCTGGGTTCTGACTCTGTATAGACAGCAATGCAACTGAAATGACCCAGAAAGGTAGTAAGGACATCTGTAAAAAAGTCCATGTTACATCAGTGGTTCAACTGTACTATTATAAAGCTACGAGTATACTTTCTGTGCACAAAGAAAACAAAAATAATGACTTTATTCAACAATTTCTTGTCTTCCATGTCAGTTTCCGAAGGTGCTGTATTACAGGTTTGAATCAACATGAGGGTGAGAAATGAATGACAGATTTTTAATTTTTTGGGTGAACTATACCTTTAATATAGTTACTACAGTAAATGCCTGCTTCAGCCGGACTCACACTACAGGAGTTTTAGACCGATTTTCTCCTCCCAAAAAATCTTGTTGAGGACCTCGTTTGGTTCTGACGTTCAGCCTGGATTATCTAAAACGTGTGTGTACATGTTTAAAAGAGAATCTGCGAAGATTCTCCTTATGTGTGTGCTGCAACCAAATTTCATTATCGCTTAGGATTTAAAAACTTACGTAGTCTGAGCCCAGTTTTAGGAAAACCAACAACTTCCTGTTAAAGAAATTACAGATAACCACTGTAAAGAAATATCTTAGATTAGCTCTACATTATTGGTGAAAACTATTTTTTAATTAAACCTGTGTTTATCTGTTTTCTTGTTTACATGCTTCTCACTTTTGACCTCTTTTGTCTTGGTCATGGCATTGGTCAATTGAACAAAATGATGCAGCAATTCTCAACTGATGCCTCATGATGATAACAGGTCTTGGGCAAGAGAAAATTGCATGCAGAAACACACAAGTGTCCTACTGACCAGCTGCAGAGTGTGTATTTATGTGACAAACCTTGTCGTTCACCACACGAGATGTTAGGCCAGAGGCCACCATTTTCTGCAGTGTTTTTTCTTTGCTCTGAGCCTGGCGAGCTAGCTTTGCAGAGCCGTGACCGAAACGGGCAATATAGTTCTACAGGAGATGAGGGGAATAATTATGACATTATTTTTGCAATGACATACCTATGGTGAACAGCAGCAAGAACTATGAAACAAAAAATACAATTTAAAAAGAGCAATAAAGGTCACAAGGCTACACGGTTTCACCTTCATATGAGCTATCTGGTCCTGCTCCCAGTTGTACCGCTTCATCTGGTTTTCCTCCAGCTCCTCCCTGGTCTTCACATACTGATCGTAATTACCCTAAAAAACAAATATTCATCACATACTGTTAGGGCTATGTTTAGTTTTGTTCCGGTTTCAGTTCACCTGTTTTCCCGTGACCTAGTTTTACTCCTAATTATCATTTCATTCACCGGTGTTTGATTAACTAACTCATTAGGTCTTCTGTTTGCTCCCCTTTAAAATACTCTCAGTCCTCCCCTTGGCCTCTGTCCATTCTACTTAAAGTTCAGTTGTGTTTTTGTGGCTTTGCGACTTGTATTAATTATATCAAGATTATTGGAAGCAGTACCTTTTAACTTCGTCTGCCTTCCTTTGACACAACCATAACACATACACCACTCTCATACCTTTGTTACTTTTAATATATGTGATGAGTGTGCTAATAAACCAGACTCGGGATCGGGAACACTTCATAATTAGCAACAGAAATAAAAGCATCATATTTCAGGCCCTTTATGGCTAGACCAGGAAGAGCCTGTCTCCTGTTAAAGGCAACACTACAGATTTTTTGAGGTATAACAAAGCTTTTGAGTTGGATGCACTTGCACATTTTCAAGAAAGCTATGACATTACACAACATACCGCTGTCATCATTTTTATCATCACCTTCATGTCACTCCAAACCTATATGACTTTTGGAGTATAAAAAATATTCATATTTCCATTGTATCAACAAAAAACAGATGTAAAGATCATAGAGGATTATATAGAGGGAGAGTAAATGATAACAGATTTTCTTTTTCATTTTGGGTGAACTATCCCCCACTGCTTTCAACAGTTTCTCTGTCTATAAACAGGGAACTACACTGCGACCTTTTGAAATGACATTGCGACTCTAATTTTTATGAGATCGCAAATGTATCACAGATTATTTTTGTACCTACCTATGTTTTAGGCAATATGTTCTGATTTACTATGAGCATTTATTAAAACAGAAATGTGTATTTTAAAAATACGTTTTATAACGTGCTCCGAGCATTCAACACATCAAGTTGGCTTCAGCCCCGTGATGTGGGAAAGCTGAACTGAGCATGTGGTTACTCGTGCGCTGTGTTCAGTGCGAGAGAGAGAGCCACGTCTCACAGACAGCAACACTGAACCGAGCTCTCTTTCAGGATGTTCGCGTCCTCCTACTCCTGAACGAACAAATACAAATCGCAATTTAAACAAACAGAAAAGGATGCGAAAGAGCTTAATTCAGCAGCGCGGTGTTCTGGTGTTCAGGGCGCACGCAGAGACGCGTCTCAAAGTCTTCTTGCTTTTGTACAGAAAACAAATACATACTAAATATGTCGAAATACCCATCTTGGAAAGTGTGTTCGAAAAGTCTGTGGTTATGTCTTAAGTGAAAGTAAAGGGTTGGAAAGAAATCGGATGTGTATCATTATAATGTGTTTGTCTCTTAAATGACCACGCCTAATTTCCTAGCTCTGCTGTCAGTGTCTTTAATGTATGAAAATTAAAGTAAATCACTCACTGCTCTTGATTGAATTACTTTGTAGTTTTAACAAGAATTTATCCACAGTCAAACCAAAAATCAGATATAATTGATTATATAGTTTTACTGGTGGGTGCAGGACACTAGTTCATTTATGTAAGTGAGTATAACAAAATACAGTGATCTGTGAAATATATTACCCCAAAATTCTTCATACTGTAGACAACGAGTGAAATTGATAAAAATATATATATTAGATTAGGGACCTGACCATGTTTTGCTTAAGTGCCTCTTTCTTTAATTGCGAATACAACCTTTTCACACGACACACTGAACCAAATTAAGCATTGCTTGCATGGTAACTGTTCAATAAAGTATTGATATTTGTGTAAATATTATCATACTAGCAGTTGTCTGAAGTTGTGATTGATTCCATTACATATCTTTCTATCAAAGTTATCCGACATTATCAAGATGAATTTGTTCTGATACAGTTTAACCCTGAGTTCTTGTCATTTTATTACCAATTTCTAAACTATAACAAATAAACTGTGATAATGTGAGAAATGTTGAAGGTGTCTGAATACATTTTGGTTTGACTGTGTATTTTATTTTACAGTGAAGACTATGCAGTGCCATTTTAAATTAGTTTCTGGACACCTACAAATAATAAAAATAAAAAAACGTAACCATTGTGTAAATAGCAAAAATAAATAAATAGAATGAACATACAGTAAATATTAAACCATTTCAAACTGGGCCCACTGTACAATCTGCACCAGGGCCCCTCTAACCCCAGCTGCGGCCCTGGGTTATCTGTATGCAATACAGTTTCATTATTGTTCATTATAAATACAAAGTGGCTTACTATAAATACTTTGTGCGACCAAATTTTGTTTTGCGCAAGTAACTGAAAAAGTAAGTCACGCAAACGCCACCAGTGGAAAAGGTTAGTGTAGTTCCCTGCCTATAAAAAAAACAAACTGTGAACATTGTGCTACATCACTCACAGTGTAGTACTTGAGCTTCCTCTGGTGGAGATGAATGATGTTTGTGCAGACACCATTGAGAAAGTCTTGAGAATGTGAGATGAGTACAAGAATTCGCTTGAAACTGAAAAAAAGAAGAAAACAAATCTGTAATCTATAAGAATAGTACTGTCAATTCCTTGTTTAAAAAAAAAAACTTTGTTGACAAACTACAATTCCTACGCATTTGTGTTACATGAAACTCTTTGACATTTACTGTAGTTGTGTTTCTGTGCATGACAATTTGAATCTCGTTTGATTACTGGTGTTTCTAGAAAATCTAATAAACAATGAAGACTCAAGTGCTCACGACTTCAGTTCTTCTTCCAGCCACACACAGGCATCCAAATCCAGGTGGTTAGTAGGTTCATCTAACAACAGCATGAAGGGCTTTATGAACAGGGCCCTGAAAGATGGAAATTAGAAAAAGAAAATATATTAAGAAAATCTACTGTGTTTGTATTAAATTGATAAATTATAACCTTTAGTCTCTTGGATTTTGGTCCATTCATTATGTGAGGATAACCAATAAAAAAAGTGAGTGGTATTACAACATTATCTATCTATCTATCTATCTATCTATCTATCTATCTATCTATCTATCTATCTATCTATCTATCTATCCATCCATATATATATATATATATATATATATATACATATATAAAATTATATATATTATATATATATATATATATATATATATATATATATATATATAAAAAAGACTATTAAAATGTTTTAACAAAACTAACAAAAAACTGCATTATACAGCAAGACTGGGCTTTTTAAACATTTTCAACACTATTTCTACATGTAAATAGGGCTGGGTGGTATATTGAGATTGTACGATATATTCTTGTACGATATTTTTTTTATAAGCGATTTGATATGAGGCAATACCATTTATATCGATATACAGTAGTTTAATACGAACGCATCTGAGAATATAGTGAGGACAGACTGAGCTGCTGGAGAAAGTGCTTAATCCAGTTTGTTCTTAACATGTGACAAGATTCATATTAAGGCCTTTGAAAACTGGTAAGGCATAGTTTATAGTTTTGTTTCGCAGTAGTTTAAGTGGCTCGGTCCATCATATGTTCAGACAGAAATGCTGCGTGTGCCTCTGACTGAGACTCAGGCTACTCGTGTTGTTTAATGCGTTTGAGATGTGTCTTCCTGAATGCATAACTTACATTTCACAGGCATATCCTCCATCTGTAAATGTTAGGAAGCCATGGAAATATTTACATTTTTCTTTCAGAAGTGCATAAGCCTGTGCATAAGTGCATAAGAATGTAGAAACATCAGTGAACGAGCACTGCCTTGCACATGCACACATTTATTTAGTTACTCATTTATTTTCGACTTAAGTTTAGTTAATTTAACTTCTGCTTTAAAAGCCTAATTTTTGTTTTTAGATTGTAATGTTAAAATTTTAGAATGAAATCTGATTTTAACTATATTTTTGCCCATATCACCCAGCCTTACATATAAATAATAAATATTTTGTATTGCCACAGAATAAACATTTAGATGTCATTTACAAACCTGGCAAGGGACACACGCATCCTCCAGCCTCCACTGAAATCTTTCAGTTTTTTTTGCTGCATAGCAGGTGTGAAACCCAGTCCAAAGAGGATTCGTGAGGCTCGAACTTCAGCTTTGTCTGCGTCCAACTCTTCCAAACGCTCATAAATCTCCATCAGCTTCTCACACTCTGCTGCAGTAAAGAGAAAAGAATAGAGAAAATGGGACATGTTGTACTCGATTAAGTGCTGTGCTGCTTGTTAAATCAAATTTACTGTACAATTGATCAATAGCATTAATAGCACATTATTAACATTTTTTATATGTGTAAACGATGATGCCTGTGTGTGTATATAACTCACAGTCCTCATGAGCCAATCGCTCAGCCTCCTTCTCTAGCTTTATCCTCTCTTCATCAACTTCCATTACACACTGCAGCGCTGTCTTCTCACTAGGGGCCATCTCTCGTGTCAGGTGGTAGATGTCTATGTGTTCTGGGATGGGAACTTCTCGATGCCCAATGGCAGACAGGAGCATGGACTTGCCTACAAAAAGTGTTGAAGAATATTCTCATTCATGGATCCCTCAACCTCTCTTTATTTAATTGACAAGGAAAAAGACTGAATGTTTTCACTTGGCCTAATTGTCTTGTTTATTTAATATAAACCATTTTTTTATTATATTGCCTGCAACAAAATCCAAAAAACTGTAACAGAGGCAAAATAAAAGTGAAAAGTAAAAAAAAAAGAAAAGCACCAGCAAAGACCACATTTGTCTTTATACATATAAGCTTGGCTTGGCTTATGATTTTGTGCTGAATTTCATGTGAGTATTGTCAAACCGTTCAAAAACAACATTTCTCACAATTGGACATAATTTAGGTCTTTCACCACCTACCATACTGTACAACTGTCTGTTGCTGTATCAAGAAATGCAACTTGAAACATGGGTGACTTATATATGTGTGACGGTACCACTAAGGCTGAGTTATATATCATGATTGTACCGAGACATATGCTACCATCAAAATTACTTATTTTCCAGGTTAAAGCGCAATGCAATTCCTCATTCTACTTGTGAAACAATAATGTGGATTCGTAGACATATGTTGAGATCGTGATACAGTTTATGTCGATAATGATAAAGTTTGGATATTTTTACTCTGTATGGATTGTCTAACAGCAGAAATAAAACTTAAAAACCTTTAAGCCTTTAACCCTTGTGCATTGTTCAAATTCACTACCCTTTCGTTATGTTCGGGATGAAAACACCCACTCAATTAAACTGCTGTAAAAATTTATCAGATTCGTATATTTTTTTTTTTTTGCATAAATCTGTTAATCAACTTCAGTCCTGATCAAAACTACCAAATGTTTTTTTTTTTAATCCATGATTTTAATTCTTTAATTGCCAAGTTCATAAATGATTTCACTAATTTGGGGGGAAAACACACAAAATGACTTATTTTCAATATAAAAGTAATTGTGGCTGAATTCTTTTTTAACTTTTTATAACAGTCTTGGGCATGTCAAAGATTAGTAGCAACATTGGCTTTGATGCATTTTTAGTTTTTGTGCAGCATTAGATTTAATTTTTTTCTCCCTCATTTATTGTTTGTGGCTGTTTTTGCCCCACTGACTTCCATTATAATGACATATTTTGATTGCAAAGCCATGACACCATGTATTAATGTATTTTTGATTGTTTGTGGTTTTCCCTTTTGGGAAGAGGTAACATTTGTTATTTTTACAGTTGATCACTAGGTGGGACCATTAACCCTTTAGATAGGCCTGTGCAAAAAAGCTTAGTTTCTGACTTGTATATGAAACTATGTGGAGTATAACAGCATATTATATTGTGTGCTTTATTTAGTATCCTCAGTTCAGATGCAATTAAAAATCGTGATTAAAAAGAAAGGTGATGTAAAACCTCAGTCCCAACTTTTTGGGAGTACGTTGCAGTCATTAAAATCTAAATCAATTTATATTTCCAAAATATGATTAAGTTGATGATACATTGGAGATCTTTTCTCTAAACCTTTGTCAGTTAAATAAAAGTTAAAATTAACAAATTACAGATACTAGTTTTTATTAGGGGTTTAAATTAGATGGTTCATCACGATATTATACGATATCGATTCTTATACTCAGCGATACGATATTTGCAGATACTTCAAAAATTCTATGATACAATTTCAATACAGGAGAATATCAATATCAATTAACTCACAAATACAATCAAAACATGAACAATTGTGTTGCATGTGAAAATTGCATGAACAATTAATTTGACATTTTCACATTCAACTGGGACATTCACAACAAAAAATATGCCTACTTTAAATAATAAAGAAAAAAAAAAGAAAAAATGAAGACACACAAGATCAGGAATCTTAAGATATGATAACAGTCAAGACAGTCTTTCAGGTTTCTGTGCTAAAATATGCAATGTTTAAAAAAAACAATGAAAATCCTCATTAGGAAACAACACAAATGGGGTGCTTTTTTTTGGCTGCTATTATAGGCTCAGTGCTAAAAACCTGTACTACAGATAACCAAATTACAAGCAATATCAGAAAATAAATACAATATAACAAAGACACAAATTAAATAATAAACAGTGCTTTTCAGGTTTTTATTCAGGACATTGGTGAAAATGTGGACAGTGTCAAAATAAGGTGTCTATTTATACTACAGATATCAATATTTTTAAGACATTTAATCAATGTATCGATACATATCAACGGATCCTTACACCCCTTGTTTTTATTGCATTTTAGAAAATGTCCCAAATAATCTGAAAATGGTTTTACTTGCTCAAAAGGTTTTTACGTTAATTAATAAGCTATTGTAAATACCATAAATAGCACAAATCATATGAACTTTTAGACTCGGTCTATGTGCAAATCTTGATAAAGCTTGAGAAGCATTAGATGTATCTGCCCCAATGTACCTTAACGTCCATACCTGTGCCATTGAGGCCAATGAGGCCGTAGCGCCTGCCGGAGTTGAGCTCCAGGCTTGTGTCACTCAGTAACTCTTGGCCATGAAAGGTGAGTGACAGACTGCTGATGTGAACGTCAGTGCTGTTGGGGTGGGAGGCCAAGACGCCCGTCACTGCCCGCGCCTCCGTCTTACGCATCTCAAACTCATCCAGCTCCTTAGTCAGAGCAGCAACATCTAAAGGGAAAAGTGAAAGATGCAACACAGTAATGTAGATTATGCTGAATAGCTAAAGCTACAGGTATGTTTGATGTTAAATTGGTCTGACTCTTATGAGTTTGAACTATCAGAATGTTTGACCTCTTCTAACTTTAGGTATGATTTTAATAAACACACCTCCATTGGTCTCCCCATTAGATTCTGCACCATTCACTTGGCCATCTTGAAGCTCTCCTTCTCCATTCACGTCATCATGCTTTTTCACACGCTGTCGAGCTTTGGCAGCCTCTTTCTTCTTTGCAGCCTTCTTCTTAGCAAGATCTGACGGCATGGCTGTGGAGTACAGTAATCTGTTGTTCAAAATGTGATGCCACGTCTAACATGATAATATTTTCATACTCTTATGAACTCCTATATTACTGCTCCACTATACACAGATACAGGTGTCATTAAGCTGACCTCACTTTATTGAACCTAAACCAACAGCAAAGATACTTATAAGCAATGGTTTGTGAAATTACATGGACATGGAAATTACAAGGACATTCTTCATAGAGAACTTGTTTATAAGATTCTTCCATTACTTCTTTCTATTGCATTAACCGCGTAATTACTGCTCCCAGTGAAAAAAATATCCATAGCTGCTGTTTTGGGGTCTTTTCATACCCCAAAATGACATAATCTTAACCGTTTTTAGTTGATGAAAAGCAGGACCTCGATCTTTGAGTGTCTTTTGAGAGGCTGATATGATCTTAAAGAGTGGCAGTGTATAAAAATGAATATTGTACATGTAAAGTGGGTGTCACTGCAGCTTAACTTCAACATGTCACACTGCTATTCATCCAAGCCAGGCTAAGCTAACTCCTAAAAGAACAACGTGTACCAACAAATCTTGTGTAGAAAGCGCGACATCATCCATGCATTATATAATGACATAAAATAAACACCCTCGCAGTTTAATAACCCAAATTAAACTCGTATATCTCTTATGACAAATCACCGGCATATGGCCTTGCTAGCTATAGCGCTTTACTGACATCTCTATTTTTAAGAGTTTACAGTTTTGTATATGTATAAAAATATAAACATTTACAGACGTGAATGGCTTTATTTGTATCAGGGCCACACCTGGCATCGGTGACAGATTGAAGTGACAGCATGAGGCGATCAGGGCCTGCGTTCAGCTCAGATACAAACTGTACAAGCCGGCTATTACGTCACTTACAGTATATTTAGGTCTCACGTACAACGTAAACGTAATGGTAGTTTCAAGGAAACACAGACAAACTGAAATGGAGTAAATTAGGTGCAGAATAGACGTACCTTTTTGAGAGGACCAAGCACGCGCCAGGCAGCAGCGGCGGCGGCTCGCGCACACTCAGCGCGCACTGACCGTATTTGGCGAAGAGCAGATCACCGCCTGCTGGTCAGATGAGCCAAGCTTCACATGCTGACCAATGCATTGGTTTAACGGCGTACTAATAAAACCTGCTTATCATGTACTGAAAGACATTGGAATAAGATAAAGATTTTAGGAGTATGGTAAGATAAGGTACTAGTCTTAATCGAGAAATATGCAACAACACATCAAACAGCAGTAGTCTACTCGGACAATGCATTTTAAAACTGAACAATATGTAGTACAAAACATTGCAATAGTATAAAACTACAATAATAAAGGGTTTCATGTGCATGCTGTGATGTAGAAGAATTGCAGTACTTGAATTGATCCCAAAATAATATTTTGTCAGTGTTTAATCACAGAACCAGCTCTTTTTCTCCTCTTTTGTGAAACACAAAAATGAGATGAAGAATGACCACCATTCAATTCACTATTCAATTTAACTATATATTTTGAGTAAATGATGACCGAATTAAAACTATCCCCTTTAGGTAGATTTTTAAAATCTATTTGAGACCCTTTGAAACTAGGAGTAGGCCTAAAAAAAGACAGAAACATACATATTATATCAAAGAAAATATTTTGCATTGCATCATGCATTCAGTATTTTCTGCTTTTTATATCTCATCCATCTCTGTGAAGAGGAGAGAGGTATCATTATTGCCCACATCAAAGCATTTTATCTAAAACAATTTGTTGAAATGCATTGCAAAAGACAGATGAACTTGATTCAGAAATAAACTGTCAATGGACCATACTTAAAGCAATACCAATATGCCAAACAACTATAAGATTACTGTTAAGAGGAAAAAGGTTTCAGTCTAGCATCTGTTTGTTTGCTCCATATAAACATTTCTAAAAATCTACTTCAAATGTCATCATTTCTAAAACAGGATTTTTTAAAATTATTTTCTTTTAAACAAACACAATTAAATTTGTAATTTTACTTTACCTTATAATGTTTTGAATTGATAGCTTTTGAGGACCAGGGGATAAATGTTCTGTAGTTATTTTGTTGTTTTCTTTTCATTTAGTAGCTGTTATTTTCTATGACCTGCTCCCTGAGTCACTGCCCCTCGCTTCTTTGACCTGCTGTGTCCCAGCGCGCGCTCGTGTCGTTCCTGTCTGAAGGGTAACTAACGGGCTCGGTGTGAACGCACTCGGAGCAGGACTCGTGTGTGTATACGTGGAACTCTTGTGCGCATGCTGCTTGTTTCCTTGGGTCCGTTTGAACCTTTTAACGCACTGAGTCAATCTTCCTCTTTAGCACATCCGTAGTTAGACTTGATACGTGGTCGACGATGCAAGAGACATTCACAGCAAAGCCAAGAAAGTCATTTCGCGATTGCTTTTGTATATTTCCTCGAATCCTCCGAAGAGACGCAGGGCTTCATCTGAATTACTGCAGTGTTTTGAGGGATAGATATATCGCTGGTGGCTGCTAATGTTGCTCAGCTTCACTGTGCAAGCTACGAAGCTACGCCAGACAGCGGAGGAGGACTTCTTTTTATTGAATGTAAATCATCGTCGGTTGTCTTTCGGAAAACAATAAGGCTGTTATACCCAGATATGTTGAACTTGATCGTATTTCAGTTCTCGGTCAGCTGTGCTTGAATGTTCATGCTGGTTGCTTCGAATGGTGCAGACTGCTTAGCCATCTAGGTTAACCCCTTGTGCATCACCAGTGGAGGCGATTTCTCATCTAATAATGTAAAGTTATTTCTCAGATAATGTGTTCATGCATGCAGCTCGCGCATATCGCGTACAGGGGGATGTCTGGCTAGATCAAAGTGGACTAACGTTAATTTATGCGGAGGGAGTGGTAGTGTCTCGGTTTTGCATGTTTGGATGTTAAATCAGACCCATATGTCCTGATGTTAGTCATCTGACTATGTGTGAAGAGGCAGGTCAGATTGCTTGCTCTCGCTCCTCCTTTTGTTTTGGCTTTTTACTGCTTACCTCGACTTTTTCGTCGTCTATTAATCTGATAGTGAAGACTTCACTGGTCATGTTAAGACTGCATGCATAGTGTCAGGAATTTAAATACGTACCTTTACAGAATCCCTGTCAAATGCCTCTTTTGTGATCATCTGTAAACGAGAATTTGCTGTCACTTGAACTGCTCTCTAAGGAGACCCCTGTCCAGACTTGACACCCATTGCTTGCTCCACCATGCGCCTGTCTTCTTTCCTGGCTGTTTTTCGGCCTGCTCTGCCTCTCATCCTGGGCCTCTCTTTGGGCTGCAGCCTCAGCCTCCTGATGGTGTCCTGGACACAGGGGGAGACCGATGATGCTTGTGGAGATGAACTGGGCAATGGGAGACTCGTAAACAGTGGTCATATCAGGGATGTCCACGATGGTCAAGACGGGGATGGGAATGAGGACTTCCAGCCTCGCATTGTGCCCTATCACAAGGACCCCAACAAACCACACAAGAAAGTCCTCAGGTGAGTCCCTGGATATCAATTTGGTTTCATTTCTTATTATAAAGGCAAAGGACTGAAATCTCAATTAGAAATGGTCCTTTTAGTTGTTATATATAAATTATATATATATATATATATATAAAAAATCTGTCAAGATCTCAGGATTTAAATAAAAGAAGGTCATAATATAAAATTGCAATGAGCTATAAAGATTTAAAAGGATTTACAATTATATAAAATCAGCCATGACATTAGGTATTAGTAGCCAGTATTGAACTGTGACTTATGAGTTGGGTTTGTTTGACTTGGCAGTCAGTTAGTAATGTCTCAGCCGAGTATTTTTCACCTTTTCTCTGTGCTTTTCTTACAGCTGAATTCTTCAGCACTTCTCTTATCTCGTATTATTCCTCTCATAAAAACAGCCACAGCTGCATATGCAGGGCAGCCATGCCGCTTCCCCACAAGAGCTTTAGATGATGTACAGTTAAACTGGTGTTTGGAAATCTTAGTTTCACTTCTGTAAACTGGGACTGAAACATCAGTAACTGTCTGTGTTGCAGCTTCTTGAAAAAAATTACTCACAATTAAAATTATAAGACAGTGCCAGTTTATTCATTTTAAGCTTAACAGCTAAAAAAATACACGTGTAATTGCATCAATTTAGATTACAAAACAACTTTGCATAAACAGAAGGGCATTATTAATATTGAAATATAATGCATTACAAAATGATTGTGGATATTAGTAATTGGACATGTTAACAAATCATGTTGTGAGAAAAATATCAGCTGATCACAATTGTCTTTAACTTTGACAAGTCATGTTTTGACTTCAGTTAGAGACTTAACTGTTTTGAGTTAATCACACTGCCATTTTCATTACCATCAGATTACCAAAAACAAATTCAGTTGTATGAAAAGATTATAATTATGTTCACGGAACTAAGGTGTCAGAGCAGAGGTTAAGGGGTAACTTAAGAGAGATCGTAGTAGTTGTCCCTCATTTGTCTCTCAGCTTTGTAATTGGCTTAAATCTCTATCCCCTCATTCTTGGCCTAAACCAGTGTTTAATGCACAAAGTGTTGATATTTCACAATATTATACGTTTTTGATCAAATTTACACACCCTAGTTGGGCATAATAATAATAAAAAAAACCCTCCAAACTTTTGAATGGCAGTTTTTATGTACACTAACATTAAACTGGTTAAATACTGGAAACAGTTAAATGCTGGTACATTTTCTACTTGTTGTTTGTTTGCCACAGGACACGCTACATCCACACAGAGCTGGGCATCCGAGAACGTCTTCTGGTGGGTATCCTGAGCTCACGCGCCACTCTCAACACACTAGGGGTGGCTGTCAATAAAACGGTAGCTCACCATTTCCACCGTACCTTCTTTTTCACTGGCCTCCGGAGCACAAAGGCACCGCATGGCATGGCTGTTGTTGCTCATGGTGATGACCGACCCGTCTGGCTGATGTATGAAACTATACGCCACCTCCACCTGCACCACGGCAATGAGTACGACTGGTTTTACCTGGCACAAGATGATACATACACACAAGCTGAAAGGGTCATGGAGCTGGTTAATCATCTTAGTGCGGGACAGGATATGTACATGGGACGGGCAGAGGAGTTCATCGGGGGTGAAGAACGTGCCCGGTATTGTCATGGTGGATACGGGTATCTGCTGTCACGTAGCCTGCTCGCTCGACTGCAGCCCCACCTCGACTCTTGCCGAAATGACATCCTCAGTGTCAGGCCAGACGAGTGGCTCGGTCGCTGCATCATCGATTACCTGGGTCTCAGCTGTGTGGAGAAGCATCAGGTGGGGAAATGTCTTTTTTAAAAGGAGATTAAATGAAAAGCTAAAACTTATTTTTTAAACTGTGGTGGTTTGAGCCACATCCATTAATCCATAGGGAGAATCCATTTAAACCTGGGTTATGATGAGTGTTGTTGTGATCTTTTAATATGATGTAGGAGATGAGATACCGTTACTTTGAGCTGCAGAAGAACGTGGACCCTGAGCGCGAGGACAGTGCACAGTTTAAGAACGCCTTCACCGTCCATCCCGTCTCTGAACCTGCCCTGATGTATCGCCTACACAAACGCTATAACCAGATTGAACTGGACTGGACCTATGCACAAATACAGCAGTTACAGGTACGTCACTGCTCATCTTAATGGAAGAAAATATTATCTCACTCTCATAAAGCTGCTAACTTCTAGACAAGACACTGCAGAAGGGTTTGTTCGTATAACATTTGCCTGGTAACATTTATTCTTATAAGTATGGTAGAAATGTATTTTTATTCTGGCTATTTAAAGTATTTTCTGAATTATGGAGTGATATAAAATGCTTCTGTTATAACCTTTAACTTGTTTATCCTTTAATTTGCCGACAAAAAGAATTAAGAATTTTGAAACCAGCTTTATCCAATGTTCAGATTTCAGAGTTTCCAAAAACTTTTAGCAGAAATCCAGTGTGTCTTGATGTTAAATGATAAATCAACGGGAAAGTATGCTGTATCTATAATAAGACACAGTGTTTAGCCTGCTCACCTGTTGTGTCTTGCCTTAAGTTCACTGACTTGAGGCATGTCTGCACAATCATATGCAGAACCAGCACCTTTAGATTGAGAATATATTAAGACCTCAGTGCATTTGGACTAGCCTCGCTGAGACCTACACAAATATGCATTGTGAACATGGATCTGATGTTACGTCTCAGTGAGCTGCAACTCAGTCAAGATGCAGTCTTAATCTGTTTGTCTCCAAGTAAATGTGACACTGTGTCTAATCAGATATTTGTAGGATTAAGTACTTGTCTTTTGGGAGCAAAGAAAACAAAAACGTGTTACAGTCATATTATCATGATAGGCTTGTTTGTCCAGTTAGAAAATATTTTAGATTTTAGTCAGACTATAGCATTTACATTGCATTTTAAAAAGATGAATCAATACTTTAGTACAAACGAAATGTCACTTAATGTAATGCCTAGCTTTGACGCATAGAGTTTCATGTCTGGGCAACGATGCTGCATAGGTAATGGGGCAAGGTGTTTGCAGCTGTCAGCCAGCCATCACGTATCACATAACGGCAGGAAATTAACTGAATATGAGCTATATCTGCTTTTCAACTGCCTTTAGATTGGATAGGATGACTTTGACTCAAGGAGAAAACTTTCCTTTCTGCATAATAGAAGAAAGTGGGAAGACAATTGACAGGAATACTGAGACTTTATATTAGGTGGCGTTTTACTACTATGTACTTCCATCAAAAATAAGTACAATGTACTTATTGTGTTCACACTGTATCTCAGAATACTTCTGTTGCTATTGAGGTGGGATACGGGTATGTTTAGGTATTGGGTAGGTTTAAGGGTGGGTCAAAGTGTAAGGAATGGGTCAACAATGTAATTGTGTAATTACATGTATTCCAAGTGTTTATTGATTTTATTGAGCTGCCATGATCTAATTTCCCCTCGGGGATCAGTAAAGTACATCTAATCCAATCTACTTATAAATGTAAATTAATTTAAGATATAATTACATGTATAGAAGTACAATGTAAAAACATGCATGTACACAATAAGTGGATTGTATCAAATGATTCATTTAAATGTAACTAGAGGCCAGCTAATATAAAGTTAGACTAATGACAGAAAGGAGAACTTGTTCTCTTTACAAGGTTAACCGTTAATTTAGGTCCTTACAATGACGTGTTCTGTTGTTTTGGCCACAGAACCAGATCAATAACATAAGTGAGCTCACTCCAGAGGGCAAAGCCGGAGCCACCTGGCCAATCGGAATCAACCCACCTTTCCGACCCAAAACTCGCTTTGAGGTGATCAGCTGGGAATACTTCACCGAAGAGCACATTTATTCATGTGCCGACAGCTCTCCAAAGTGTGAGCTTCGAGGTGCAGACAAGGCAGACGTCAGTTCAGTCCTGGAGACGGCAGTGGGGCGTCTGAACGAGCGCTATCAGCCTCAGTTGCGCTTCCGTAAGCGGCGTCTGCTGAATGGGTACCGGCGCTTCGATCCGACACGAGGCATGGAGTACGTGCTGGATTTGGCCCTGGAAGCTTTTACGCAGAAAGGTCACAGTCAGGTCATCGCCAAACGGGTGAGTCTGCTGAAACCGCTCAGTGCTGTCGAGATCATCCCAATGCCATATGTAACAGAAGCGACTCAGGTACAGGTGATCCTCCCCGTGACGGCACACGATCAAGACTTTGTGGGTAACTTCCTTGACATGTATGTAATGAATGCTCTGGATACCCATGACAATGCCCTTCTCACCTTCTTGTTTGTGTACGACCCCTTCGATGCCCAAAGAGTCAGCCAGACGGACGTCTTTTCAGGTGTCAAAGCCATGATTGGTGAGGTAGAGAAACGTTACGGTGATGTAAAGATTCCTTGGATTAGTGTAAAGACTGAAGTTCCCTCACAGGTCAAGCTGATGGACATCATCTCCAAGAAGCACCCAGTAGACACCCTGTTCTTCCTGGCCAGCGTTTGGACCGAGATCAATGCTGACTTCCTTAATCGCTGCCGTATGAATGCTATCAGCAACTGGCAGGTCTTCTTCCCGATCCACTTTCAAGAGTACAGTCCCGCCCTGGTCTACCGTGACCAACAGCCTTCCGCTGCTTCATCATTTGCGTCCGAGTCATTGCGCGATGGCCACTTTGACCGCCACGTCTTTGAAGAAGCCTGCTTTTACAATGCAGATTATATGGCTGCCCGCACAAAAATGGCGGCTGACATCTTGGACAATGATGAGTTGCTTGAGAGCATGGACGTCTACGAGATCTTTGTGCGTTATTCGGGGCTGCACGTGTTTCGGGCTGTCGAGCCAGCGCTAGTTCAGAAGTATGTGCACAGAGAATGTAACCCGCGGTTCAGCGAGGACATCTATCACCGCTGTGTGCTCAGTAACCTGGAGGGGCTGGCCTCTCGCTCACACCTAGCGATGGCTCTGTTTGAACAGGAGCAGGCTAACAGCACCTGAACTGACAACTACTGCAACCCTAAGATGGCTCAAACGTCTTGATTCTCATTTAGGTGGCCTTAAATGACCTACTGATATTGACCGAGGGAAATTCACCCTGATGCTGTGAACTTCTCTGCACAAGATCATCCAGTCATTGAAGTTCAGCCAAACACGGTGAAGTCGTCTTGTGAAAAGTTGTTCAAAATCTGTATGTCCTACTTTCTTTTGGGGGACAATAGAATACATTTTGAGGATTTTTTTTGTTTTTGGTTTATACAATGAATGTCAAAGGTTACCAGTTGTCTGTGTTTTGCAGGAGAAAGAAATTCAGGTTAAATAATGACAGATTTTCAATTTTTGGGTCCCTTTAAGGATCTACGTAAAATTGTGTTAATGAATGTGTAACTAATTTAACCAGAGAACAACAAACACGAGATCCTCATAACTCTTTTGAAATAAAACTTGAGGAATGCATCTCACCTTGTTTACATTATTACTGATGATTGTATGCAGGAACCTGAAGTTAGCAATGGAAACGCATAAAGGACCGCATTCATCTTTTACTACAGTGTATAAACATGTCAGACTTTAGGCGGTTAGTAGAGGTTCTAGTCTCAGCTACAAAAGTAACTTGAGCCATCTTTCTTCCTCCAGATATATGATTGTATGACCTTTGAACAGAATGTGCTGAATATTGCAAGACTGAATAAAAAAAAATTGTGAAACCTGATTATGAATCATTACTATGATGCACCCACTTTTATATATATATATATATATATATATATATATATATATATATATATATATATATATATATATATATATATATTATAAAGTATCTTTAACTGCGCAGAACTAGGCAACACTGGTTGAAGGGTTAATTCCTGGTTATAACATCCATGTTATCCATGAGACCTTTAGAGATTGTTGTACAAAGAGTGCCTATACTTTTGAAAAACAGACTAGCAGACTAACTAGCATGGTTTGGTTCACCACAATCTACACATTTTCAGTCTCCTCCACTTTTTCAGCTGATTTTTAGCTTATAAGAGATGAAATTCAATACACACTAATGTCTAGAGGGGCCTGAGCCATTGACGTCTTCTTCCACAAGGAGCATAAGTTAATATAGTACATTCTCAATCCCACTGTATGTATGGAAGTCTTTCTCTCCGCTCTGCTATATTCATGTCTTTCAGAGAACAGAGGAACCCTGTGGATTTTGCCGAGGTAGGAGTGGAGGGTGTGGCCAAACACCACTCTCCTCATTGGTATAATGACCCCCCACCCCCTTGGATTTTACACAAACACAGTGCTTCTCAACCATCTTGATTCAAAGCCTCCTTTGTCCAAGAAAATATTCAAAGCCCTCCTGTCTAAGGAGAAAAGTACCTCTGGTACTTTTTTTTGTTGCAGTTTTTAATCTTTGTTAAAATAATGAAGTAATTTGATATAACTTAATGAGGTCCCCTAGTGGGCCCTGACTCATCACTGCACTTATTCACATCACCAGAAACTTATTCACATCAGCAGAATAAACTCTCAACACACTTTCAGTATGGTGTTCCATTCCCAAACTTTGGCAAGTGCTCGTTTATTTACATCCTCACTATGCTACACATGTAAGTCTGTGGTTTGATCTCTCTAGCTGAACAGTGGAACAAGATGAGAAAGCAAACATATACAGACTGTGTGAGAGAGAAAAAAATACATAGACTAGTTCAGATGTCTGCTGCTGGCAGTACTTCTATGAACAAACCAAGGAAAAAGACAGACACTATGACCAAAACCTGGTTATAATGAAGATTTGAGGGAGAACCTAAACCAGGAGAACTCTAGTACTGAATACTCCAATACTTGTGTGGCATTTAATCAAAGCAATACCAATAAGCGTGATTTATAGCACCCAAATGGTTGGATATTTTCCTTTACAGAAGCACTGGAGGGCAGCACGGTCCACACTATGACTGCAAGCAACAGAGATGGTAACACTGAACCCTTGACCACATGATGGTCAGGTAAAGCAGTTGGTGGCTTTTTAATGAATTAGAGAAGAGCTTACTTTACACATAAGAACAGAAAACCTTGTTCAGTTACTAATGCAGCAACACAGGTAGATGTTATACTTCAAGTTTATAATGTTCAAAATGGCTGACTATACATGTAGTACCCACAAGAATCGATGGGAGGTGCTGTTGTTGCCCAGCAGGCTCTGTAAAAAAATCATTGGTGTGCTTCTCTTATCCATATTAAATTGCAAAGTCTTTTTGAAAGACAAAACAAAAAATAAAAAAATGACCTAAAATGGCCTCTGCTTTACATGTTGGTACTGTATGCAGAGGCTGTGACCCAGACACAGACAGAGGGTCACTAAATAAAGAAACTCAGTACTCTTCTGATCAAGTCCCAAGCAGTCAGAAGGTTTCTCATGTCTTCGTATGAAAGTATAAAAATGTGTCCATGCAGCATGCATAGGTCTGAAAAAATACTCTTGAGTGACAACACGCAGGTCACTGGAACTTCTTTTTTCCTCATGAGAAGACGCGTGAGGATCACAGGCAAACTGCAAGAACACAATAATTGACCAGGACAAACTGTCCTTCAGCCGACAGCAAAGCAGCAGCAGAGGGTTCCCCATCAAAACCCAGAGCCAATGAGAAGTCATCTGACATTTATTCCCAAGTTCATATTTCATTTCTCGACTTTTGTGTTTAGGTGACGTATAATTAGCATGGAAACCATTCGAAGTGCTCCGTTATGATCCATGATTTAGTGCAAAGACTCTATGAGTCAAAGTAATTTTTAAAAGCACTGTTTTCTCAGCTATGGAGAAATGGGAAATTAAAATGTGTATTCTCTAAAAATGCATCCTTCATCTTTTAAAAAGTCCTTCATCTAGTCAAAGTCTGTACACTGTCTTTTAAGTGTAAATTACACCTTTGGTAAAACATCGAACAACACTAATGCTATAAAACTCCCTGGACATTAGTGAAAAAACACAAATGCCCGCAGTATGTTATTTTACACAACACTATTGAAATGGATACAAATAAATGCAGGATTCAAAGGAACATCTCCAACAAGATGGTAACGCCAGGTGCACAAAAAAGGTTTTGGTAAAGCATAAAGAAATGTCTGTGAAAAGACATTTTACAGAATATTCACTTTTATCTAGCTGACTGATGATCTTTCTAGTCTGACGTTTCTTAGATCCGAAAAACAAACAACGAATGATGCTAATATACACTTAGGGTGTGCTATAGTACTACTAAAAAAAATCCTGATCCTAACCTTTAAGTTCATACTGAAATCTCAGTTGGCTAGATAGTGATTCACCTCTTCTGACTTGTTAAAATATTGGTGACTGGGACACTGAGCCCAGGTTGTAGTGTACACTGGATGCTTATCTTAAAGGTGTACCATTAACGTACAGTGCTCAAACAGCAGCTGAGATTGTACTTCTATTTAAAATGGAAGCTTTGACCCAGACACAGTATTTGATACGTCAAATATGTCACTTGACATATGACATAACAAGTAGATTATATTTCTGAATAACTTGTGTCAGCATGCTGCTATGGCCCAATTTTTTGTATATGTGAAAACTTACTTATTTAACTACACAGAATTCAATCCAAAAAAACAAAAAAAAAAGGACCTTGAGTGTGGGTGTCGTTACTGTTTCGTCTTTACATGTCAGAATAGCTTGTAAATACTTGATTAAAACAACCTTCTTCAATCTTTAATCAATGTTTAGGTACATTATTTACTTCAAAAACCCTAGCTAAATGTGACATGAGTGACATAACCCTGTGAGTTAATACTGAATGATTCTCCCTTTAAAGCTGCCTCCCTCAAAGTACTTCATAAATACACTTCTGAATAAAAGTGTTAATAATGGAGATCCACTGATTCCCAACACTGACAGACGTAACAAAATGACCTTTTTGAACAACACCCAAGAACAAAATCGGTAACTAAATTAGAGACATCATCAATACCTGAGTCCAAACACACGTTAACCACAAGGAAAATGTGTGTGAATGCCAGGGATTGATGAATGACAGGAAGAAAGGCTGAATCACAAGTGAATCGACGTTGGATCCACAGTCTAGGAGACTGAGCTGGCTCTGAAGTCATCAAGTTCAAAATGCTGGTGGATGTGATTGGTATTAAAAACCAGAAATCCAGACAGAGCATTGTGAGATGATTTCATCCAGGAATGGAAGACACAGCACTGTGATTGGCTCAAATGCACATAACTATACAATGGGGCTGCTTGAGTAACAGGATGTGATTGGTCCAGTATGGTGGATTGTAGGTCACAGTAACAACAATGATGACTGGACACGCACACAAACCCTAGACACTGCGGAAAATAATGCAGGGACCTCCACGAGGAGGCTGTATTGTCACAAATGAGCCATGTTTCCTGAATGTGGTCGGTGTGAGTACTAGGTGTTCCTCAAGGCTAAGGCCTGCTCCAGCTCCTGCCTCCTCTGCTGAATCTTTTGAAAGTGGAAAGACAAAGAGCCGGTCAGTGAGGACATTGAGGAGGTTGACACTAGTCATCGTATATTTTGATGTTCTTACCTTGCAGTAGAAGTAACGGCTAACAGCCTCCTGGGACCAAGGCTGATGATAAAACTCTGCTCTCCTCTCTTCCTCTGGGTTCCCCACAACATCTGTCATCAACTACAAACAATCAAAATGTGTTAACAGTTAGGACGAACATGATGCAGGACCTTTAATATCTGCAGAGAAAGAAATCACATCGATTAAGTCTCTTATCCTCTTTATCAAAAATAGAGTAAAATATAGTAATATATTTTAATATTATTATTACAATATACAATTAAAATAACTCGTTTAGTTGTTTTCTATTTTATTACATTTTAAAATGCTATTTATTTGAGAGCGGTTGAAGTTTCAGATTTTACCAGTGGAAACCACTGAATATGAAACAAATACCTTGTTGAAGCTTCTATAAATTTGATTCAAAGTGTGTAATAACGGTAACATTAACTGCAGCAACAGAACAGAAAAGCAAACTTCATTTCCAAACAGGTTCACCAAACAATCCTACTGCCCCTTCTGACCTGTTCCAAACAGGTAGTCCCGCCCTAAACTCACGCCATTGGTTGAGCCAGAAGTTGACATATCGGACCACTCAAACAATCCCAGCAATGTTTTGAAACCGAGCAATGTTGTGTTTACACTTTTTGGGACTTCAGCCTACAGCTGGCTTGTGTGTGTGTGTATATATATATATCTGTCTCAGCACATTAAACTGAAATATGAGAAAGTACTGTAACAGAAAACACACTTCATTTTCGAAAATATACATTCTATAAATGTCAAGAGTCATGTGTAGAAGAATGAAAGTAGTTGCAGACCTTCAGATCTCTGCTCTGGGATTTGAGCCAGTCCTGGATGTAGCCTTTAGGATCTCTGGAGAAGCTGAGCATGAAATCTCTCTGGATCTTCAGCTGATTGATGGACTCAATAGTCTCATGGATCTACAAGCATTTAGAAGCAAACTGAAAAATCAAGGGTGTATTCACAGACATGATGGCACTGCAGAAGTTGTTCAATCCTGATTATTATCCTGCTGTCAGCTTCACTGTAATAACATGATATAACACCTATAATTGAGAACAAAGTGTGTAGAAGTTCAATCATCTGCTCCGCTGTGCCCACACTGATGTGGGAGACGTGCTCTAACCTTGTTGTCCAGAGAGGCAATCTCTTGCTGATTGGCTGTGGAGAGCAAGAAGCTGCTCATTTGTGCTTTAAGGGGATCTTCCACCTCTACATCAATGTCATAGCACGCCGTCTTTTTCTGATCATTAGCGTCGACGCTGTACAAAAATAACCTCAATGAGAATTCATGTTATATAGAGAAGACAAAGCACATCGACACAGAGATGCGATGAGGTTGAATTCAAATAATAGAAAAAATACTGTTCAAGAGTTTGGGGTCTTGTGCTCTCAAAGGCTGCATTGATTTGATACAAAATATAGTAAGAGAAAATATATTGTGAAATATTATTCATATTTATAAATGTTTTCTATTTGAATATATATATATATATATATATATATATATATATAATTTAATTTATTCATGTTATGATAAAGCTGAATTTTCAGCAGCCATTACAAAGTGCTCATTTTCTCAGGATTCTTTGATGCGTAGAAAGTTTAAAACAATTGTTTTAGAAATAGATTTGTAATAGAAATATTTAGCAAGATGTGTCCTAATGTGTCCATGCTGAACAAAAATGACATTTGAGCAGAAGTGTATAAGATGAAGAACACTACAGTAATAAATAAATATGACACATTTGAGCACATTATCAGACATCCAAACCTAATGATGTGATTGATGACAATAGGGTCGGGGGGAAGTAAAAGGTTGGTGAGGCGCTGTGGAATGTCAGAGAACTTCAGACGTGGACAGTCGAAGATCTGTGAGAGGAGAAACACACAAAAACAGTAAACTGGCTTAAGATAATAATTTGGCCATGTGTTTCTATGAACTATGAGCAGAAGTGTCATTTCAAATATCAAATACATTCTAGGGGTTGCTGATTCATTCATTGATTACAGATTGTGATGAATGGTAATCAGTGTTTTTAATCAAGCGTACCTGTTGGAAGTACTTGTCACAGTTGATGTACTCCTTGTCATGCGAGTCCTGCATCTTGTTGGTTTTGACATACTGCCAGAGGGCCTGGATGATACTCGAGCGAGTCTGTGTGTGTATTCCCAGCAGACGAGCCAGACGCGGATCCAGTTTAAACTGAGGCGGCTGCACACAGAACACAGAGCTCTCAGAGAAACAATTTCAGTCTGTTCCATCTTCATTCAGAGTACTTACACATGCCTACATTTAATGAACATTAATATATTTCATTGACTTCAGATCTAATAAAGTGGGCACAGCAGAAGAATATTTATGCAGACCTGAGTTCGATTCTAATATACAAATATATGTGATAGTCACCCATTACTTCAATGTAACTCAAGGTCTAACCGAAATGAATAATCGAAAAGAACATCACACAAGACCAAGAAAAAAATGCTTTAAAATTTGACAAGATGAAATTAAACAATCACATTTTGCACCATGTTGCAGTTCTTCAGTTAACATACAAGTAAACATCATTGAATGCATTTTGTTGTCTTTACCTGGTAATCCAGCATTAACAGCAGGGTGCAGCGCACATTCACATCTCCAGGCCTCTTCACCTGGAAACCGTCTGTCTCTTGAGTGGTTGGGGTACGATGCCACTGCAGGGAAATAAAGAAAAGAAATCAGCATGCTTGCACACACTTAAAAGGAAAAAAGGAAAAGAAACAGTTACTGCCGTAACGGAATAGAAAAATGACAACATCACTACAAATCTGTACTAGAAAAATGATAATTAACTGAAAAATACAGTGTCTGCAGGATATAAATGCAGTTAAAATATAAGATATTTATTGTGGTTCTGGTTCTTGGTTTTAAGAATTTCTGGTATTAAAAAAGTCGTTTCACTGTTATTTAGAGTGAAAAGCAGGAAATCAAACACCAACCTCAACCAAATGGTTGTCAGGGCCGTAAAGGTCTTTGTCGAGCTCAATCACCAGACTCTTGAAGAATGAGGAGAACTTCCTCTTCATCTTTCCCGGCTGTACAAGAAAGCATGAATACTGTTTTCAGAGTGTGCCACCGAGCAAACTATCCAGTTTCAAGGATGAACACATTGCTGGAAAACAAGAACTTTACACCACATCATAAACTTTCCTGGTAGACTTTCCATGGAAGAGGACGGGCTGAACGTTCATTTCAAATGTGGCACACTGGTGGATGATTTGCTGAGCAGGACAACATTCCATTCAGCCCAGAGACGGCATGAGCCCTTCAAGCTATCATCAATAAGTACTAGTTTCATTTCTTTGGCCATGGAAAAGCATGCCTCAAGTGTATTAGCTAAACGGGTCTTGGTTAGAGACCGACCCAAGAGGCTGGATTTATGCTGCACTGCGTAAACTCTTAAGAATTTCGTCCCCATGATGCTTCAGCAGCAATCACTTGAATCAAACCAGTACAGAAGCAGGTATTTCAGATCACAAACTCAAAAAAAGAAAGAAAAAAGTTTAGCCATGCTCCAGTGCCTTTGTGGCTCGAGATGAAGGGAACATGTTTGAGCAAACATGCATGAGCCTCAGCTTTATCATATTGATGCAAACCACTAAATAGATTTAAAAATTATATGATACCGAATTACAGATAGCAGGCAAGTAAACTCAACCTTCATCTTAAAGGGGAAACATTTTATGGTAACTTCTGGTTATCCGTTACTAATGTAATGAGTCTGCTGCATATAAACAGCACTTCATGAATAGTTATGTCACGTCCCTTCCTGGTATATCATGCAAACGGAACAGGGTGGGAAGGTAAATGATTCTTAAAATTAAAATGGGGAGGTTTGAATGATTCTTTCGACTGAGAAGGAAAATGATTCTTTCAAACAAGTGTAACATGTATAATATTAATGTCTTATGCTTATGCACTTCAGAAGTGTGATCGCTGCCTATTTTGAACATTTATTCACTTGCCTGCTAGACTGCCATTAGGTACTTTCTTTTTAGGCTTAATTTTCCTTTTGAAAATAAAAGCATGCCACAAAGGCATTCGACAGAGTTACAAATGTAATTAACCGAGAATATTCCTTTAAGATACGCATTGCTGGTTAAAAGTGTGCATGGCAAACAACTATCAAAAGAGTAGAGTAAGGAAAAACAGTCCAAGTCAATGGACCCACAGAACTTTCTGGAGGCTGGGAAGTGATCTCACTGGTAAGTGAGGCACATGTCTGTGGTCAAGACGTGGAGCCTGGGAGAGTAAATTTAACCTCACTAATTCAGAATGCACATAGCTGCCATTCATGAGGTATGATGTCAGAAACAAAAGCACATGATCAAACACTGCAGACAGTTATTTGTGATACAAAAGTCAAACTTTCTTTTTCCCAATAAAAAAGACGCACCAGCACATCTGGGTTTCAAAGTAAAGGAATTAAAATATCTGTGTGGTGCAATTATTGACTTAGGTACAACTGACTCACATCATCCAGCAGTTTGCCCTCCACACGCAGCTCCCAGGATGCAATGCTTCCTTCAGAGTCCTCTGCATCAGGCTTGGCAGGGTTAAACGTGTTGGAGATGTAGAGACGCAGTTTTCGCTTTTGCTTCAAATAAGAAAAAATTTGTTATTCTGAATATTTCTCTTTAATCAATCCTCAAGATGATATTAGACCTGGATGCTCACAAAAACACAGGCATTATGTTGGAAAAAATGCTTTTAAGCAGATAAGTGGTAAAATATGAGAAGCTAAACACTCAGAATAATGGCCTAATTTTATGCTCTAGTAGTTTGGTGTCTTATCCTGTTGATTTATGCAAGCAAATGGTCCAATAAGAGACGCCTAGACTGCAGGTGAAAATGCTTGTTCCAAGGCTCTTTATGCCTGCTTGAAATTGTCTGAGATATTAACAAGAGCACAAGTCCAAATGCATGTTTACATTTAAAATTGGTTTAATAAAACAGTCTGTTCAGGAAAATTTTATTTAAAAGAATATATGGATTATGAGGATGAGAAATACCTTCATGGGTCTCTTAAGTGCCTCTTGGATGTCCACCCGCTTGCGCATTATGGTCTGGTCTAATTTACGCTCGAATGCCAACAGATCCATATACGCCTGTGACTCCGGTACCAGCTCACGAATCTGAAGAAGGAAGTCAATAAAGCTTCATTTTGCAGATGGGAGCACTGGTAAGGAAATCCAAACTATCCTAGTTATTTCCTTTGTTCTGTGTACGATAGTCTGAGTGTTTCGCCAATGACTTAATGTGTCTGGCGTCTCCACTGGAGTCGAATCTATCTAAGGCCTGATAACACACACATAATGCTGCTTATCTTATCTAACAGAACCAACTCATAGTGACACAGTGACTATAAAAATTAAAAATGTTTAAACCCTATTAAATTATACAAAAACGTATTGACACCATCAGCCATCACAATTTTAGATTATATATTGGAATATCTCAAAATATAATACACAATTGTAAGCTGATATTAACTAGAACAGATATTATGTAGAAAAAAATCTAGATACTTTACAATATATTTTTAAAAATGACCTGCTGTCAGTGCAGACTGTATCTGCATTGAATGGCTGAGGTGACAATTACTGAGGGCAAAAACCCTCCAAAGCATTTCTGTCTACCGTATCGCTTGCTTGGTAGAGGATTGCACCCCTCTAAGAGGCCGAGATAGAGAACAGACGCACACACCAGTGCATCTTCATCCGTGCACATTTTGCACACACAAAAAGCCCAGCTATACCAATGAAAGCAATGAAAAGGCTCCGATCTCTTACTCACCCTTTGTGGAAGGATCTTATCAGCCATCTTCCTCCTCTTGGCACTGCAGAAAGAGGGAGAAAGGGGAAATGGAGAGGAAAGGCAGAAAAAAAACAAGATGTTACTATGGAGACTGACAGTGGAGCACTCGGGACATCTGCTAAAATTCTGGGGCTGGTCCAGGATGCGGGAAAGACGGTGTGGGAGTGTGTGTGTGCGCACGCGACGCCAGTCCAGATGGTGCTGGCAACCATTGGCACAGAGCATGGTACTGGAATCAACTAGAATCATTACTGCTCAAACTTCACAAGCAGCAGAGATTGCTAGGACCTGCTCATGAGGTGCAGACAGGTGTGTCAGTATGGCAATGTACATCTCTGCTCATATATGAATGCTCTTCTATTTATTTGAGCACAGCACGTAACATTGGTTTGGTGTTCTTTTCCTAGTGCTTTTTTTTTTTACCCATTTGACATAGGATATGCACAAAACTGCTAGCCGAGAGAGCTGCATGTGGCATTACCTGTGAACGCAAACCATCATTGGTGCTATAAACTAGACTGAAAAATGCTGGACATTTGTTTGGCATGTTTTCATACGCCCTTTATAGAAAAGAGATCTGTACACTCAAAAGCAAGATCCATAAAGATGACCATGACCAAAACAAACACTGTGATAAGATCAGGAAAGCAATGACCAAATATTACTTGTGTTATTCCACAATGAACATCTGGATAGAACTGGTTAGTTTCTGTGTGGTCTCAAGTCAGTATTTGTCTTAAAATAATATAAAAGAAATCTGAAAGAGAAAGGAAAATATCCGCACACTTCACCAGCTTAATATATTTCTGCAACCAACTAAAATGCACAAATGAGTCAGACTGACTTATTAATACATGTTTAGTTATTTGTGAAAACACTGAAGTGTCAAACAAGCTCTCACTTACTACCATCATGCCATGCAACAGGACATGCAAGCACATTCATGCTAAACCCAGGAAAATATTAATAAAATCACTTAAACCTTAATATATTAACATAATTATAATACCTTTGATTTTATAATGTGTTTGACTCAAATATCATGACTAACATGTTGACTGACATCAGCTGATCTGTAACTTCATCAATTAAATCATTGCTCCATAAAAGAATAATCTTTGATAATAACCATCAAACATCAATCAGAGGTGAAGGGGGAAATCCTTATTAGGGATATGTCTTTGGAGGCAAGATGTGCCAGGGTAAAGGGGTCAAGGCTTGAGGCAAGGGTGTGAGTCCATCATGCAGCAGAATAAACTCCTACTTTGATCCGAGTGTGGGATCTGATTGAGCCTCTCTCGTGTCCATCGCTCTCCCTGGCATCTCATTTGGTCCCGGGAATCCAACAGGCTTCCTGATGGCATTCGAAGGGTCCTTCATTAGAGGGTACTGAGTGTGTGTGTGTGTGTGTGTGTTGCAAGAGCACGTGTTGTATGCAAGTTAAGGATTGTTGAATATATGTTGGGGACACATTACAAAAAGCTGAATACACAAAACAGACAACATGGGAGTTGTACAAGAAACAGCAGAAGCAGGGGGAAAAGGATCTGATATGCCATGTGGGTTATTACACACACACACTCACACACACCCACACCCACACAACCAGTGCATTGATTAGTCTGATGTGAGACAGGAGGGGTCTAGACATTGCAAGATAATGTTACACTAATGTGTCAGACAAGGTCGACGGACAAAATGAGCAAGTATGTGAATCAATGAAGCTGATTCAGAGAGGATACAACAGAGAGAAAGAGAGAAAGAGAGAGAGAGATCCAGAAAAAATATACAACATCTCTTAGTGCGTGGCCCCTTTATGTCACAACAGCGCAGTCAGATGATTGGCCAGCACACTGAAGACTCCACAGATCAGATTAACTGCAACTAAACAACAGCTACTGCACAAGCTGAGACACACGTCACAGAGAGTGACCCCATTTAAAACATTTGGGAATTTTCAGAGATTTACAAGAGAGGAACTTGGGTCATATCTGATCAAAACCATAAAAAAAAACAGCCAACAAATGGCACCAGGAACAAACAGTGCAAATTGAATAAGAAGAAATAAACATCTTAAGTAGAAGGATGCAAAAAAGTGATCACAATAACTCTAATGCCCTAAACTAGTAACAAGTAATTCGTTTATCTTCACACTAAAAGTGAAGCTGCTCTGTGACATCATACAATCACAGACAAATCAAAAGATATGCTGATGTCTAATGTACCTCTACATTATGTGGTGCAGAACTGTGGACCAATAAGATTTCACTGTGGGCGGGGCTACCCAGCACTCCACCATTAAAATCTGAAGTTAAATCATGACAGTTGTGAATAGTGTTTCCGGTTTGTAGCCTCTACTCCATTTTAAGGCTAGAATTTATGAGCACTATTCATTAATAGCACACCTTTAAACTTAATTATTGTCTGGTTAATGAGATTTCAGTATGGAGACAAAGGTTAGGGTCATGATTTTTCAGTAGTACTTCAGCTCACAGTAAGTGTATATTAGCAATGTTTCTTTTGGGATCTGAAGGAGCATTTAGACACAGAAACTGTGTTTTTGCTTCCCATTAAGATGCATGCAATCAAATCTTATGCCAAACAGGATCAGGTCATACTGTTGAAACAGTTCTTGTCAGAGAAAGAACCACATGTTCCCAGCCAGCCATTAAAGCAACATATTCATCAATCAAATCTCATTCAGCTCTGACTGTAGTGAACACTTCAGTTCCAGTGCTTCTGTATTATAGATTATAGGAATCCGTGTTCGCTGTAACTAAGTAATTAGTTACTATACTTTAAATACTTTCCCCTTGAAAAAGTAAAGTAAGGGATTACTATTATTTTTTTCTGTCATTTAATAAAAGTTCATTTTATGTAATTTAACTTAATGTGTATAGACTGTAGAACTCTTATATACAATACAAAACAATAGTGGATTTAACATCAAAATGTAAAGCTTTTTATGTACCCTTCTCACTTTGAAAACTTTGGTGAGTTAATAAGAATGTTGGTAATAATTTAGTGTCCAATTCTCGCTATTAACTTATTAGAATGAATATTACTGGGATATTGGCTGATTATTACTACTTAAATAGAACATATTAATGTCTTATTCTGCAAGACCTTATTCTAAATCTTTAATCCTACCCAATTCTTTAACTTAACAACTACTTTACTAAGTATTAATAAGCAGTAATTAGGAGTATATTGAGGCAAAAGTCATAGTTAATTAGTTAATAGTGAGTATTGGACCCTAATCTAAAGTGTGAACAGAATAATTTATAGTTATCTTTGAATTATTTGAAATAATTAAAAGAACCATAAGTGTATATCCTTGTGTCATTAAAGGGGTCATATGATGCGATTTAAATTTTTATTTTCTCTTTGGAGTGTTACAAGCTCTTGGTGCATAAAGAAGATCTGTAAAGTTGCAAAGACTAAAGTCTCAAATCCAAAGAGATATTCCTCTACAAAGTTAAGAGTCAACCACACGCTCATACAACAGCTCATTCTAAAACGCCCCCACGTCTACGTCACGATGTGGGAAGATTTGCATAACACCGCCCAAATGTTCACGCAAAGAAAGAAGGCGTAACTGTTATTCTCGCTGTAGCTGTTGCTGCCATGTTGTGGAGTGTGTTTTGAGCAGTGTGGAGTAGAGCTTGTTGTTTGTCTTTTCTCCGATCATAAATTCAGACATGGTTTAATGTTTACACAGTGCAATGCAATGCAACTCGTAAAAAGACAAGTCAGCAGCACAAATCCATGAATGAATGTTCAGAAGTGAGGTAAACTTCCACAGATTTCCTCTGCTCAGGGAGTAGGGAGCAATGAACACTGTGTAGGGCCCATGTCAATGGGAACACAGTTCATACATGGAGCTCTCTTCTAATGAGTTGATTAACTGAATCAGGTGTGTTAACAGAGAGAGACGTGCAAAATATGCAGAGCTGGGGGGCACGAGGACTGGAACTGAGAACCGCTGGTATTGTCATTATAATCCATAATTATGTCCCCACTAGATGCATCAAATTTCTCATTTAAAATGAGTTTTAATGTTTTTGACTTGGCGCTCCGAGACACACAGCATCAAAGTATGTGAAGGGGCATAACATTTCCATCACGCGCTTGAGGTTTTTGGCCAATCACAATGTACTGGATAGCTGGCCAATCAGAGTCCACCTTGCTTTTCAGACCAATGAGCTTTGTAAAAATCAACGCCTTTCAGAAAGGTGGGGCATAGAGGAGAAACAATAATGTACAGTATGTAGAAAATAATGTGTTTTCTAAACTTAAACTGCATAAACACATTGCATTACACCCAAATACACAAAATAATGTTCTTTTTAGCAACTTCATATGACGCCTTTAACTTGTCAAGGTTCAATTCAATTCAATTACAAATCATTGCAAAGCAACTTTAGAGAAAATTACGTTTCTACAATTTTTAGTAGTCGCTTATAAGTGGTGATCAGTTTATGTGCAAATGACAGGAATTTGAGGTTGATTAGGATTCAGAAATTAATTAGTAATAAGCAGTTAAATACTTTTTGAAGAGACTAATTTGTACAATAAGCTAATTACACTGTTGAAGATGTAAGTAGTAACTAGAAATTAATTACTTTTTTAGAGTAACTTACCCAACACTGATATAGATACAGTAAACATGTCCTCTGCAGCCCCCAGTGGTTCATAAAAGAGTGGTGTCTAGTATGAAAGAGCTTTTTTCCATGCTATCCTTGGCCCAGGTTAATGGAGTAGTTTACTATACATTTTTATCACTCTTTGTGACTTTCTTTCTTCTGTTGAACATCAAAAGACAAAATTCTGAGAAATGCCTCAGTGTTTTTTGTCCATACAATGAAAATCAATGGTCATCAAAACTGTTTGGTTTCCAACAGCCTTCAAAATATCTTCTTTTGTGTTTCACAGAAGAAAATCAGTCATACAGGTATGGAACAACATTAGTAAATGTTATTTATTACATTTTCTCTATAAATTCTTGTGGGCTCCTTATCATAAGTATGTGTCACTCTATACTCACTTCCTGTTTCGATTCTGTATGGCCTGCTGCTGTTGAATCTGCTGCTGTGAAGCAGCGGGCCGTTTACGACTGGTTTCCATGGCCTGATTGGTGAGTCCGGGCCGGACAGCGGGGCTTCCTCCATATGGTGGTCCTGGAGGCCCCATTGGGGCCCCCTGATGAGGCATTCGTGCTCCTGATGGCATACCGGGCCGCTGAAAAAAGATGATAGCAAGATGGACATAAGAAACTGACTTGGAGAACATTTACATGATTAACATGTACTCTGAAACAAGAGATTACAGATATACAGTGAATCGGTTTAAAGATGCTTTTTAAACATACACATAAATAACAATCAGTTATAAATAGTTTACTTCCAAATAGAAATAAAAACATTTGAAAGAATCTATGCACAATTGTGTTTAGGTTAAGGTGAAGATGTAAATCTCTGCCACTGTTAGACCTAGAGTAACTTACTGGTACAGCAGCAGCTGTTGCTTTCCTTAAGAGCAGAAGCAACTGCACACACAACTCAAGAGCAATCTATTCAACACTTGTGACACACACCACACACAAAAGGTCACACATACAACAGTTCAGGACAGTGAACAAATGACTCTGAAAGAGAAAACTCAAGCCACACTCATGGACATACATTTCGTGAGAACAGATGGTGAGTGTTTCAACTGTGTTTGACACAAACTAACTCTGTGCTATTTAACTTTTAGATGCAATTGAATTGCCTTAAGTTGCTACTCTCATGACATCAGAATAAGCAATGGTTTTACTTATGAACAAATAACATTTTTTTGTTGTCAATATGTTGGTAGGGTAACAGAATTTAACATCAAGTACAGAGATACACCACATATTAAAGAGATACTAAGGCAGTAGCTGCTTTGAAACATGACAAGAAAACACTTCTCTCCAGAAAATACTTATTTTCTTGGCTACTAATACAACAGGGAACACATCAAATAATGGTTATTATTACGGCGCAAAAATCAGGGGAGCTATTATTACAGATATTTTTTTTCTTGGTATTAAAGTCGCAGCCTATGCTATCTGCTGAAGTAATTGATAATATATTATGGTGACACAATATAGCCTCCAATATATAGCTGCCAGGACAAGACGAATGAAGATGTTATTGACAATGACAGACCTGATGGGTGCACAGGGAGTGAAGGAGTGAGACAATACAACTGATGGATGAATGATTAAAAATAAAAAAAGCAGAGGGTTAGGATCATGGTGCTGGCAGTGAAACTGGACATGCAAATTTGAGAGCATGTCAAAGGTATGGCTTGTAGTGGAAGAGCAAACACACAAATACACAGGCAGTGGTCAAAAGAACAGGTAAGAAAACTCCAATCAGACTCCACGTCTTTTCTAAAGTCATAATGAGAGGACAATAAGTTCAATGAGAATAACTGAAGTGATATCAAACAACAAAGACATGTTGAGGGAACATATGAAAGAGAAAAGTCAGAGAGATATAGAGTGACAAACTGTACGTGAGAACGCAGGACAGAACTGGATCAAATCAGGTGTAAAAATGCACTGAAGCATATATACAGAATTTAGGAACTGACCGGAATCATCGTCTTATTCCATGCATTACGACTTCATTTCTCATTTAAAACCGTTCTGGACCTGTTTTCAGTTGCAACTCTGCAAGAGATATGTCTTCAGTGTATATATGAAAATGCTTATGAATCATTCATACCACAATAATCAAATCAAATTCACTGACATTAATTATAATCTTCAAAAGGGGGTTGTTCCCTTTTCAGTTGACTGTGAGAAACATTTTCTTCAAATTCGGATTCATAGTCTCAAAAGTAAAATGTTTAACCAATCGTAAACCGAATTTACTGAAAATCCCAAATATGTTTATGAATATCTCCAGTTATTCTGTAAAGCTTGTCTGGGGATGGAGCTTAGAGAAGGGTTATTACACCAGCATAACTGTATATGCCTAAAAGATTGCTTCTTAGTTCTGGCACACAACAAAATAACACATTTCTCCAGTCCACTGTGCTACTTTTTCTATGTAAATGTGCGCTAGACAGATGTGTTTTTTTAGTTGCACTCAAGACTTTTGTGGCATCTCTCACATGACACAGCTTTCTAAAAAAATGCGTTCAACTTTAAAAAAAAACACGTCTTGAGACTCCACAGACCACATCTTGTGTTTTGCACAAAAAAAAAAAATGCATTCTGTGTATACAAAAATGCCAAAGATCTGAATCGGTCAAGCTCTATTTCTAACAGTGTAAACTATCCATTTGTCATAGTTATGCTAAACAAGATTACCTTGCGGCTGCCTTGTGAGAAACCTCACCTATGCACTTCGGTTAAACAGGAAGGGCTCACACTGAACTGCTGCAGATGTGGTATGTGAAACAAATGTGAGAGTAACAACTAACTGCTGATTTTGGGTGGCTTTGTGTTTAATTTATACAGAGGAAGTGATTGTGCTGTACCCACTAATGATGTAGCTCACATGGGCTTGAGCTGTGTTATGTCTGCAGGTCAGGAGATTGATGATCTCTAGACTGTTGTGAAATAAGAGCAGGCTGTGCAGAGAGCATTGAGTTGCAGGTTAATGAAAGACAATGAGATATTTAGCATTCGATAAGCCACACTCTTGCAGGTGTAACATTTCTGTTATTCCCTGAATGCTGCAGATAAACACTGATGTGCTGCCAGATGCTTTTAACTGTCTTTGTCTGCTGTGAAGCTGTCTTACTGTCACACTGACACAGGAAAAACGGACCAGTGTTTGATAGCTAGAGAGGAATAAAAGAGCCTTTCATCAGATTCCTCTCGTTTTCAGAGTAGCAGGTTCGCGCATGAACAAAAAAAAAACATTTCAATAGTCCTGAAACGTACCACTTAAAATAGTTGAAACAATTACTGTCCTTTGCTGTCTCTCACTGTCTGGCTGCTTTGTTCACAAACCACTTTGAATATAAATTTGGATGCAGGTACGAAGGAAAACATTTTATTGGGAATATTTTCCAGCCGTCACACCATGTGGATCTGCACTTCAGAGAGAGCAGTGTTTGTGCTGTCAATCAGCTTTGACTGATGAGCACTTCTGCTCGCTTCCTGCTGATAAACAACTACTTTTTGCTTAAGAAGACGCCTGCTCGTCCCTCTGGAGTTTCTTCGCTTGCTGTTAAACTGATTGGACAGATGACATTATTTGACTCCTGTGCTTTTCCACGAGTTACTGAAAATGTTTACATACAAACGAATAATCAGACTAAAGTTTTTCAAGTAAACAGCTCAGTCCATCCAGTTGAGCTGGTTTTAAATTATATTTTGTTTTGATTGAAAGGGGCAGTGCAGATCTCCGTTAATAGTACGGTTCAGCTGTAAACCCTTGAATATAACAACTTAAATGAGTTTATTTACATCTCGCCTATGTCTTATAAACTTAACTTTGTCTTAGAAACTGTTCAGTAGAAACAAATATGTGAGTCTGATTGCAAAGTTTAGGATTAATATGCACATAACTTTCAGAATCTAAAATCAGATTCATTCAGAATGAAATAAATGTGTGCATATTAATACACAGGACATGGAAGCTACTCAGGATGTGCGACTCAGTTTTTAAAATCATATTGCAATGCAGCTTTCACAATATCACTTGTTCTTTGAAGCAACAAACAAAACAGGACAAAAGTCGTAGTGATTGGACCTATTTTTGTTTAGTTATTTTCCAAAGTGTATTACAGTACAACTGATATTTAATGTGTAAAAAATACTGTTAGTCCTCTTCTCACTGTATTTTACCATGGTAGTTAGTGAGCTTTGTTTAAAGTGAACTGGAATGAGAGTTTCCGCTGCTGGAGTGAAAGGACCTTTAGGTCATCTTTATTTATCCACACAGTCAGACAGTCTGTCATTAACCCAGCCTGTGTGTTTTATTCTGTGCCTGATAGAGAAGGAGCAAATAAAACAGATTACAAGTAATGTGTATTAGTGAAACACTGAATCTGACACCTAATCTGAACTCAACATTGAGCCTAAGCTAAACGCCAGGAACTGGTAAAAACTGAATATGCATAAAACTAATAACAAGTCACCAACAAACTTTGAGTACTCATTTCACTCTCACGCTCTTTAAACTGTTACTTAATAGCAAACCTTGATGTGTACGTACTGTTCCTTGCCTTGGGAACAAGGCTGAGCCGCAACACCCTTGCAGTTCAAACACACAATGTCACGTATCAAAGAATATATACAGTGTAACTTTCATATGTCAGGCTTCAGACCGAGTGCAGCAGAGAAACAGTGAGAGGAACAATAGCGAAGGTCAGGCTGGGCTGATTCAGAGAATACATGAGTCCAGAAAGAAACACAGAAGACGCAGAGGAGAACAACACAGGCATAGGAGAGGACATAAAAGGAGATGAAGCCAAAATAAGGAGCGGGAAACATTTGCCCAGGAACAATCAGTGCTTCGTCAAGGTTAATTAGTCTGCAGAGGCAACACCATCATTTTCTTCATTCATCATCCAAACTCAGCATTTATGTGTTGTTAGAGCAGCTTAATGCAGAACCGAGACAAATAGTGAACAAAAGGTTGTTTGTAAAGCAAACCAAGACCATTACTGAACGTGGAAAGTCTTCAGTAACAATAACACAAGCACATACTAGAATTATCTTTTAACCAAATAACTTATTATACACTACCTGTAAAAGTCTGGAAGGTTTTTGTTTTGGATACAAGTATCTTGTGCTCATCAACGGTGTATTTATTTGCTCAAAAATACAGTAAAAGCAATAATGTTGAGACAGTTTAATTGAACGGTTTAGAGTTTTAGTATATTTTAAGATGTTTTCATGTGATGGTAAAGCTGAATTTTCAGCAGCCGTTATTCCAGTCTTTAGTGTCGTATGATCCTTCAGAAATCATTCTGATACACTGTGGATAACATTATTAGCCATGTTTTTGTGCTGATACATTTATAGTATTCCTTGCAAAACAGAAAATAAAAAAGAAACTTATTTAATTTACATAATCTTTTACACATTTCTTTACTATCCTTTTTTTTTTGTTAACTGAATGCATCCTTGAGAAATTAAAGTCTTCATATATTTAAAAAAATCTTCTTGAGCCTAAACTTTTAAATGAAAATGTATCTCACAGTAGCTTAATAGTGTCTATATCTAAATAATATAGCCTACTAAAAAACATGAATACTCGAAAGCAAAAGAACCAGACTCCAACTCTTCAGAAATATCATAGTCTGCATACATGTAATAATAGCAATAATAATTAAATAATAATGTTGCATTCCTCAAGAATAAAATCACAGCACACAAGAAAGACACGAAAAGCAATAATAGATTTAAAAAAGCAACAGTGAATGAAAATGCAGTTTTGTGCGTATGCTCACTCTACTACAAACTGATTTCTACTTCAGCCTGATCTGCTGTGGCTAGACAAAGCCCTGCTAATCATAAATAAAAGATTACACCGCTACTGTACCGCATGTACACAAAGGTTTAGACAATAAGTGGATCTTTACAGCCTCTTCTGCATCAAACCTTGGAGAGTGTCACATGGCAAACAGCAGTCCCTGTGCTATTAGTAGTAATAATTATTACTACTTGCTACTAGAGCATCCTCTGGCTCAAGACTAGCTTGAATTTGTAATGAATGACTTGACAACAGACACGCTAATCTGCACAGATGTTATCCGAGGCTCTTGATGTGTTCTCGGAGTTGTAATAACAGTGTGTGGAGTCACAGAGAGGCTTGTGTTTTGAATGAAAGCGCCCGTCACCTTCGGCACGCTGCCAAACGCATGCAGCCTCCAGTGACAAAAGTGGCTACCTTTGGCCTTTCTTTCACGTTCACCGATCCGTCTAGCTATTTTTTTCTTTCTTACATGCACATCTCCCTCATTCGCCTCTCCTCCGCTTCAAAAAGAGGAGCAGCGAGGAGCTGGGATCCGGAGGACTGGAAATAACCTTCACATGGACACCGTTCACCGCTATCAGTCAAACACACGGGCTGTGTCTGTAGCGGAGCTCACACACACACACACACACACACACACACACACACACACACACACACGAGTCAAGAGGGTACGTACCACTCCATGGACGAGGAACTCAAATAGTTTGCTCTTGGTGGCTTTGCGAGCTCCTCCAGCGGTCTCCTCCGAAGCCATTTCCCTCTGGTCTCCCTCCACTCTGGTTCTCCCTCTCTTTTGTCTTTCCCTCTCCCTCGCCTCTCTTCCTTTTCACCCTTCGCTCACCTCCTCAACCCCCCTCCGAGGCTCCCTGCTCCACTTCCCTTACTTTCTGCTCTCTCTGTCTCTCTCTCTCTCTCTCTCTCTCTCTCTCTCTCTCTCTGCCTCGGAGTGTGCTGCTCTGTCGAGTCTCTCGCTCTCTGTGTGTCTCTCACGCTTGTGTTTGGTTGCGCTGTCTTTCAGGAGGCCGGCTGGGAGAGAACGTGGGGGGTTGAGAGTTGGGGGTCTTTCAGGGGGGTTCCTGCTGGCCCACCATGACCGTCCCCCCTCCCCCTTTACAAACACACTGACTGGACAGCACGCGCGCTCACAGGCTGCTGCAGCTGTTGCATTCCATGGGTAGATAAGGGAAGGCTCGCTGACTGGACGCTCGCAGCCCTAGTCTCGCCGCTAAAACCAAACCCCTCCTTCCCTGCCTTCACTACTGCTTTCTCTCCTGTCCTTTCCTTTGCTGCAGTCAAACCCAGCAATGCTTGGAATACGCTGCTCATTCTCAAAAAATGGAGGGAGGTTTCTTAAAGCAGCAGCAGCAGTGAGGAAAAGCTGCCTGGGTTTCAATTGAGGTGGAAATAAAACATACTATACCCGTCATCTTGAGCTTCTTCATTTGCTGTCTGTCACAACTAAATACTAATACCTTTAATAATTTCCTGATCTTCAATTTCTGTCTGATAAATTTAGCTGTATTAATGGATTATGCTGTTAAAAATACACTAAACAAAATTATAAACACAACACCTTTGTTTTTGCCCTAATTTTTCATGAGCTGAAGTCAAAGATCTGAGACCTTTTCTATGTACACAAAAGGCCTATTTCTCTCAAATATTGTTTACAAATCTGTCTAAATCTGTGTTGGTGAGCACTTCTGTGCAGAGATGATTCATCCACCTCATAGGTGTGGCATATCAAGATGCTGATTAGACAGCATGATTATTGCACAGGTGTGCTTTAAGCAGGCCACAATAAAAGACATCTCTAAAATGTGCAGTTTTACTGTATTGGGGGATCGGGGGATCGGTGGATCGGGGGGGGTCGAAAACCAGTCAGTATCTGGTGTGACCACCATTTGCCTCAAGCAGTGCAACACATCTCCTTTGTATAGAGTTGATGAGGTTGTTGATTGTGGCCTGTGTGAATGTTGGTCCACTCGTCTTCAATGGCTTTGCGAAGAACTGGAACACGCTGTCGTATACGCGATCCAGAGCATCCCAAACATGCTCAATGGGTGACATGTCCGGTGAGTATGCTGGCCATGCAAGAACTGGGATGTTTTCAGCTTCCAGGAATTGTGTACAGATCCTTGCAAACATGAGGTGATGATTGTGGATGAATGGCACAACAATGGGCCTCAGGATCTCATCACTGTATAAAACGCACCTGTGTTCGTTGTCCACACCATAACCCCAGTGCACCATGGGCAATCGACAATCCACAACGTTGACATCAGCAAACCGCACACCCACACGATGCCATACACGCTGTCTGCCATCTGCCCTGTACAGTGAAAACCAGGATCCATCCGTGAAGAGAACACCTCTCCAAAGTGCCAGACATTATTGAATGCAAGCGTTTTTCCACTCAAGTCAGTTACAATGACGAACTGCAGTCAGGTTGTGACCCTGATGAGGACGACGAGCAAGCAGATGAGCTTTCCTGAGATGATTTCTGACAGTTTGTGTAGAAATTATTTGGTTATGCAAACCGATTGTTGCAGCAGCTGTCCGGGTGGCTGGTCTCAGACTATCTTGGAGGTGAAGATGCTGGATGTGGAGGACCTGGGCTGGTGTGGTTACATGTGGTCTGTGGTTGTGAGACTGGTTGGATGTACTGCCAAATTCTCTGAAACGCCTTTGGAGACAGCTTTTGGTAGAGAAATGAACATTCAATTCACGGGCAACAGCTCTGGTGGACATCCCTGCAGTCAGCAAACCAATCGCACGCTCCCTCAAAAATTCCAACATCTGGGTCATTCAGCTGCATGATAAAACTGCACATTTTAGAGATGTCTTTTATTGTGGCCAGCTTAAAGCACACCTGTGCAATAACCATGCTGTCTAATCAGCATCTTGATATGCCACACCTATGAGGTGGATGGATTATCTCGGCAAAGAAGTGCTCACCAACACAGATTTAGACAGATTTGTGAACAATATTTGAGAGGAATAGGCCTTTTGTGTACATAGAAGAAGTCTTCGATCTTTGAGTTCAGCTCATGAAAAATGGGGGCAAAAAATGATGTATTGATAATTTTGTTCAGTGTATGTGCCAGTAAAAAAATAACTCCAGGATCTTCCCATTGTGCAAAAAAAAAAAAAAAATAATAATAATAATAATAATAATTATACATATATATATATATATATATCAAATACACTATACTTTTATTTATCAAGATTATTTTGTACATACATATTTTGTCTATCTTGTCTAATGTGTACATATGAAGAGTTCATAAGCAAAAGCCATTTGAAATTTTCTTCTAAAATTAGAATTTTTCTCAGGCTCCTATAGATTTATGCTCAGTGTTTTTTTTTCTCACATGAAAAAGAAAAAGAGTTCTTTGCCATTAAAGTGAAATTACTGAACCTACATAGAAGCCTGATGAAAATGCACATTTTAGAAGAAAATTTAATATGGCACTTAGAGGCTTTTACATCTGAACTCCTCATATGTTGATTACTAGTTTTATGGGGTATATGTCAAATATCACCTGACCAAAGCAGAAAACAGGACTTATGGCATCTGCTTGTTGGAGAAAGCATTAGCAGCAGTATGAACTGAGGGTGAAATCTATGGACTTTTATGGTAATCTACTTTCAACTTATTTAAAGCGCCGAGGTCAGAATAGGAAGTCTGTTGAGCATAACCCAGATTTATTATCTGAGTTTTACAGATTTATTTTCTTTTTGGTGTGTGTGAGCTGGAAGCTTCACCAAGACAAATTCCTTTGTGTGTGTGTAAACATACTTGGCAATAAATCCGAATCGGAGTTTGATTCTGATTCAGTGGTCGTCTCATTTCCTTGCTCATTATGAGTCAGTTCCTCAAACGTCCACGTGGATGATTTTCCCCATATCTTCTAACCTATGAACTAACGGCATCAATTAAAGTAAATATTATCAAAATATTCTCTACCATCCAGCTTTACTTCTTTATAAAACTGTCTGAGCTATTTCTATGCACAGAGAGCACATAAGTGATACCTGTTACTTTCTCAGTGCTAATAATATTAAACCAGTTACTCTGTCACTGTGTGAGTAGAGCATGGGAATAATCAATCCAGCTATTACAAATATTAACCATATTTTCCAAAGTTTACATTACTATAAGTATTGTTTCTAGGAGGTATTTTAACTGGGGTCATTGGCATGGAATTACATAGTCGTTTAGTTATTATTCAGCCTTTTAAGCAGTCTATTTTCCCTACAAATTATTAAAATGTTTCAGCCAAACTTCACTTTCAAACACTGATTGACGTAACTAATTTTTTATTTAATGTCATGTTTCACACATCTATTTGAACACATTGCAAAATTATTTCAAAGATAATTCTCCTAAAAATGAAAAATCTGTCATCATTTACACACCTTTACATTGTTCCAAACCTGTATGAGTTTTTATTCTGTGGAACATAACAGAGGATATTTTGAAGAAAGTCTCTGAGGTTTATAATAACATGTCAAGGTGCTAAAATGTCACCCCACTTTAAGGTTCGGCTTATTTATATACACATTTAAAACTGAGGGTAATAATTAAAAAACTGAGCACTGAAAAACCCTTATTTGTTTGACCTCTAACATAATTGTTGGCTGTTTTTTTGGTTCTTAATTTTTCTTTTTCCAAAACAAGCAAAAAAAAAGTTAATTAATCAATATTCTTTAAAGTAAAATTGTTAAATAAATGTGAAATTGTCACTAATTGCAGGTCTTTGTGGAGGAGGCATAGCACAAAACACCATCCCAGCCACAAGTCGTCTCCCATCCTCCTTGGTTTCACTTTACTAAACTCTAAAAGAGCAGTGAATGCAAAGTTATTAATGAAGTATTTTAAATGACAAATTTCATTGTGTGGTAAATGTGTAAATGACAGCTGAAAACCTTTTCATATTAGCATTCAAATTAGGAACATCTGTCAAGACATGGATTTTTAAAAATGTTTTTTAATAACACTCAACAGTTAATCATGCAAAAACCAGAAAAAAAAACTGAAGGGTTGTGTTGAAATAAAAAGGTGTCTAATTGTTAAATACCGCAGTAGGAACTTGACTGACAAACTAAATAAAATTTTCCCTGATATTTTGTTACACTGAAGGCAGTGTGTTTTGACATTTGAAAACAACACTAAAATATGCTGTTTAATCAAGAATTCGGTGTTGCAGAAACCTTAAGGTTTACACAGATGTAGAGAAACTGCCCTAACAAGGACATAACTGACAAACCACCGGCTACAACCTGTGAATCACAAAAACTATGACCACATTGTCTGGCTGAAAACTCCAAAGTTATTAAATCAATATCAATATTCATGCTATGATTCTGATGGAGAGCTGGAATATGAAGACTAAACACCTTTCTAAAATCCATACCAAATGCCTAAAGTAGGAAAAATACCCAAAGGTTTGGTTACAAATGTGATTGTGTGTTGAATAATCATAAAGATCATCTAAAGGCCATTAATCAAAACTATGCATTAACAAGAAGGAAGTTTATAAAAGATGCCAGAGACATCTGTCAAACTGCGACAGTGTCATACAAAGACAGATGTTTGATCATGCACAATATATATTAAGATGATTTTATATCTATATATTTGAGTTTGAATGGTTTTACACATTATTATGTATTAATCATGACAGGAATCAGGAAGTAGACCAGTATAAAGCAAGCAGCATGACAAACAAATGGAATGGTATGAAACTGAAAGACCGCTTTTAACAGCCTAGGATTTCTAGATTGACTATGTTTTTTTAAGTTCCTTGTGAACGGTGTACAGTAAACACACTATTTATTCATTCTAGTTTTGGCATTGTCTCATTTTGTAAAAACACTTATTTTACCTCACGGTTTAATCGGACCCCATTTTAAACCCGTGTAATTCGAGGACTACAAAACATATCTCTGTGTAACACAAGCCTTTATGGGAGAGTGCCACAAAGGAAACAGTTACTCAAAATGAAAGCATGTCTGGACTCTAGAGTCAGCCAAAAATCATAATAATGACCTATTATGGTGTGGGAAGTGATTTTGTGGTGACTTTGAAGAGAAAAGTGGTAATGTGTGACACAAACATAACACTGACTTAAAAAAAGAAACCAGCAGCAGCCACATAGGATTACAGTGCACAGAAAAATACTTTGAGAGGTGCTCTTTTTGTCTGCTTAAACTAGGGAATATATATATATCTGTATTTATATATATATATCTCTTTTTTTTTTTTTTGGTGTGGCATAGTGACCTCATTTTACTTTTGATCACTCCATTTCAGGATGTAGTTCTACACAAGGATCTCATCAAAGAGCTGAACAGATGTGGTGGTCTTAGTACCCCTTTGAGCCCCCACCAAGTCTCCCTTTTGCCATTACAGCTCTGCCAAACGCTCAGGTCCCATTGACTGGGAGGTGAAGGGGGTGGGGGAGCCATGTGGGGTAAGGAGAGAGACTGTGTGTTTTTGTCTATTGTTGGAGACTGAGGGACAGTTTGACCTCAAGCTGCAGTTTTAGGTTTCTCCTGCAGAGGTCTGTATACGCCTCCCAATAAAACGACTGACTAATCAAAGCCCAGAGAAATCACATTCTCATCTCTAGAGCTGGCCGTAAACAGTGAATTTGAGACAGAGGGAATCATTTTAACTCCTGAAACCCTGATTTATGTACTGATCAGGTAACGGAGGAGGAAAAACAAGAGGGGTAATGAGCATGAACAATCCAAGATCAAATGTTGAATCATGTAGATAAAAATAGATCTAAAAATCTAATAAAACTTGAATATGGTCCAATAATCTGCAAATAATATATATTTAAAACAAGCTGAGAACTTCTCATGAATCACAAAATGCTGTTTCATACATCAGTAAATCGAGCGGCACAATAACCCAATGAAAATAAGACCGTTTTCTTGATTCAGCTCTGCTTTCCTCAAGTATAAAATCTTGCTGAATGTTCATATTGCAAAAGCTTGTATCCTGGGTGGTCCGGTTTCAGACTAAAAGCACTCTTGGCAAAAGAGTCAGTAGCCAAGCCAAACAGATGATTTGAAAATAAAAGCAAGCTACCCTTTTCATTTAAAGACCGGAGCACATTTGATGTGATTCTGGATTACAGTGAAAGTAATAACATCTAAGCCCAGTTATTTGCTAGGCCTGTATTTGGTGCAGAAAGTGCTAGAATGACTGTGTTTAAACTGTACTTGAGTTTGTACTCGAGTTTGAGCATCTGGCAAATTTAATATTCAGATCAACAAAGAATATCAGAATCAAAGTAAACCTGTAATAATAAAACTAGAAATTTGCTACAAAGACTGTTTAATTTGTAAGAACATGCTTTCATAGAGAAATGCAGAAAGTATTAAAGGCAGCCAGATTTTGTGCTATACTTGACTGAATGTCTCTATCCTCTGTCTTCTTGGAAAGACCAGTTTTTCCATTTCTCTGAAGAACAAAACTGTTCTCATCTTATTATTCGTATAAAAAAAATGAATACACATCTCATTTGGGTCCACAATAGTTTCAGGACAAACTGTTCTCTTAAACTGTAAGTAATATTATGTAGCTGCTGATAGTTGCAGCAAATATGACAAACAACAAAGGTAAAGCAATTAAAAAGTAGTTTACATATTAAAAAAAAAACGACTACATCTTACAATAATACATTTTAAAATAATTAAGAGATTTCCTTAGACTGTTAGTGTGTTTTTTAAACTAGCAAACTTTTTAATTCATTTAATTTAATATAACTTGATACCTTATGATAAACGCAACCGATCAAAAGAATCCAGTCAGTACTTTTTTTTCCCCCAAAGAACTTCATACATTTTATAAACTAAGGAGCATAAAATGTATCAAAAGTGACATTTTGAAATTTCTATTCATCAAAGAATGCTGAAAACATTTATTATAGGTATTACAAAAATATTAAGTAACACAACTGTTTCCCACACTGGTAATAAATAATGTTTCTTTAGCACCTAATCATATAACACATTGTAAAGTATGTTAAATGTTGTGCATGTATTGTATTTCACACGACTGAAAATATTGCTAGACCAATGCAATCTAAGCTAAACAACCAGAACATGAAACCGATATGGTGCTTTTTTTATTTCCCGCTCTCATATCTGCTCCTCATATACATACACAAATACTCTTTAACCTACATCCTTCATTCTCGTTCAGTGTGTGTGGACAGAGAGACAGGATGGACAGAATGAGGCCAGAGACAGTTAACGTCAAATTGAGCATTCTATAGAGAACGCCTTTCAAATCTACATAGTACAACACCAAGGTGAACATTCATGTCCTTTGACTGCATAACAGACACACATAACATCCAAAAATCAGCTTTAAAGGCATCAACTCCATGTGTCAGATGCCTATTAAAGTATGGATTAACATAACAAGCCATTCAGCCGACCCGGACTCTCCCTCTTCCCCTTGTTTACTCGGGTGGAAGCACTAAATGGGATATTGAGCCTTTGCAATAAAAATGGGTCAGCTCTCTGTAAGCCAGACAGTCTGTCTCAGAGACGGCTAGAAAGCACCGTATTCAGGCGAAGCGGTACACTGCACTACAGACTCAGACAGACCACCCTGCCTCGCAGTTGAGCCCCTTCGGAGTCCAGGACTTTAAAGAGAGAAAGTACTGAGGCCCACTACACAGCAGCCGCAGATTTCACCTGTAATTACACAAAAGGCCAGGGCTGGAATCAGAATATCTCCAATCAATGTGGGGGTAACTGAATACCCTTCATGCAGGACAGTGATACTGTACATCCAGGGGCATTGAACTCGACTGTGCCCAGCATTTTCATTCATAGAAGACAGCACAGCTGTTTGTTTCTAATGGAAATACCATAAATACTTAAGCTGTCATTGTAATAAGTGCTGCAGTGTTTTAAGGTTTACACCTTTCACAATTTATAATTATGCTTCTAGGTGGAAAAGTTAAGCCTTTGTGCAAAGGAACTACTCTAAAGCATAAAAGGAGACTTTTCAGAAGCGCACTCCTCTTTACCCCAGCGCACGGCGCGAGTCAAACAAGCGCAGAAAAGGTACAGGTGAAGAGGCAGCTTCAGTAGAGCAACAGTGACACGAGATGTTGTCAGGCCATATGTCAGCAAACAAGATTTTCTGTCCTCTCACCCATTATATAGTGTTTGTAGCATACGCGCTTCAATTGTATCCACAAGTATGGCAGCGTGCTCTGTAGCCTGTATCATTTCATAATAAAGTGAAATGAAACTATAGGAGCATGCATGTCATATCTACGTCGTATTCAGCAGCGGCAGCTCTTAAAGTGATAGCAGCCAAATAACCTAATAACCAGCTGCTGTGCTGTCTGTTAATCAAAGAACAACAGACTAAAGAGGATTATTCATTCATTATTCATTTTCTGTATATTTCTTCCTACAGTTAATATGACATTTATTGTAATGGGTTAAATGTAAAGATTGTTTTAAGTTCCCTTAAATTAGATGTTATTTCTTACAAACTGTTATTTCTTTAAATGTTAAAATAGATAGCTCTCAATTACTATGTAATTCTGAATGGCTGTAGATAACGGTTAAATATTAAGAAAAAAAGAAACATTTCCTTCGGTAGTATTGGTATCAGTGAAAAACATTTAGTAATTTTTAAAATACATTTAAAATGAAATGAAATGAAATGTATGCATTTAGCAGACGCTTTTATCCAAAGTGGCTTACAGTGCATTCAGGCTATCAATTTATTACCCATCGCGTGTTCCTGGGGAATCAAATCCCCAACCCCCAATGCTCTACCAATTGAGCTACAGGAACACAAATATTAAATATATCAATTGTGATATTGAGTAACATTATACGGTTCAACTTATAATGAAGTACTTTATTATTCAAAATAACAAAAACTATCAAAACAATTTAAAATTAACTTTAAAGTTAAACTTTAATTTGACATTATTACAAAGTGAACCTTTTAAAAGTATGTCAAGAAACATTAAGAGTGTACTCTAAGTACACTTAAGTTCCATTTTATTTGATACTGCATTATGCAAGCAAGTATTTTTTATATATGTTTTAAGATTTGATGTACTACACAAGTGTGCATTCAATACAATTGAGTTTCTTTTTCACAAGGGGGGAAGTGACTCTAGGTTTGCAAACTGACCCTAAAAGTATAAATTGTTGACTAAAGCAGTGTAAGAATGTGTCAAGGTCCGAACTTGAGAACTAAACCTGTCTACAGAGTCCAAGCTGGCAGGTGGTCAAGAGTCAAGAGGCATTTATTTATCATTTGCATAGTTAACACATGGGAAAACTGGGCATTGAAATGCTTGTGATGAGACTCAAACATACAGTGACAATAACAAGACATAAAAGACATAGACGTACTTGGAGAGCACTGAGATTTTTGAGGGACTTCAGTGACCATAGACAGAAAGACACGGACAGAGCATTACGTACAAATAAATGCCAGTAACAGATACAATAAAGGTAGACAGTCTTAAGAGTTATAAGTAGTCCTGAGGTACTAATATATGATTACTGGGGTACAGCAGTGTCTAAAATCTCATTGTAGAGTGTTGCAGAGCTACATGAAAGAAAATTAAAGTGGCAGTGTAAGTACAATAAAAGTAAACATAAGAGCAGCATGTATTCTGGTTTTAGATGTGGCATTTGCACATTAAAACATCATAACACTGTTAAAACGTGTATATGTAAAGTGTTAGGAATAACATAAGGCACTCTACTGATCTACAAAACAGAATTTTTATAAATACAGATACATTATTTTAGAAAAGATAACCTTGCAAGCTGATTGCTTGACTTTTGGTTGCATTCATAATCCATGTTTTCTTACATAAGCAAATCAAACTCCCACATAAGAGCTTGCAAAAAGTTTCTGCACTTACAAAGGCTGGTTTTACCTTAATGCTTCAAGATCATTCCAGTCCAGCCAAATAAGGAGTATTTGGGGGGGTCTGAATGTCACTGAACTATTAGACTGCAAAATATCAAACCAAGTGGCATCTGCAAACAAATGAGGCAGAACCAAGCTATTTTAGAAATGTTTACTTTTAACCAACTGATCCCATGGTAAAACTAAAATAGTATACAAAACAATATATTACTAACTAACTAGCATAATACATCAAACAAGTTAAAATCAAGTCTGCAAAGCATTAGACACTATTTAACATAACATTAATATATTACATTTAATATAAAAAAAACAAAATACATATATTTAACAGACAAATGTTAATATAACATTGTGCTGCCTTCTAAATATAATTTGGTTTGATGTTTTGTTAATGACATTCATATTTTTGTATATATTTATTTGTCAAATAAATGAAAAATAAAGGTAGAATTAAAAAACACGAACAGGCTCGGATAAAGCAGAAGTACGCATATAAATCAGAAATGCAAATACTGCAGGTGTCTTAACAAATGAGAAGAAGCATTGTTGAGCTGAACAAAGGGCAGCATGACACATGAGGCGTTTCTAGAATACAGCATTCTAATTCCTCACATTTAGACCTGCAGGAAGGCAGTGAAGGAGAACAAGAAAAAGAATGAAAGAAAGCGAGTATTTAATAATCATCCCTTCATCTCTCTGCCTGCACTCTCACTTGTGAAAGAGCCAATTCTCCCAAAAGCTCTTGAGGTGTGACAGCTAGAAAAAGTGGGTCCTTGAATACTAATGGGATTTCTCTCACTCTCCGAAGATTGCTGGGCACTGAAGCAAACTTCTGTGATCCATTCTAAGTGATGCGGGCCTCGCTGGAATTGTTTCCAGAGAGAATACAAGGCCCCGAGCTCAAAGACACACCTGCGACTTGGTCCCACAACCTACCACAAAATTGTCCTCATTTGCAACAACTGACTTAGCACTTTGAAGCTAATCTGGCCACACGGTGTACAATCCCCAAAGGTTAAAGCATTCAACAGATGTCTCGCTGAGAGACAGCAGGCAGTACAAAAACTTCTCTTGTTGTATCAAACTTGTCCTACTAGAACCAATTCATTTTTGTCTTCTATAGAAACGAATCTGCGCTTTCAAAAAAAGAAAAACAAAATGTTGACTTTCTCAGCTGTTGTTTTTTTGTGTTTTTTTATATACCTGAAATAACAATTTCAAACATTTGAGGAATTATGGGTATATGCCTACTATTTTATAGCCTTCAGTTGTTTATTGTAAATAATTTTCAGTAGATCTATTTATTTATTTTTTTACATGGCCCCTGTAAAATACATGTGCTGATATATTCCTATTAAACTTTGACAAGTTATTACACTAATTATTGGGCTAAAATGTGTGTGTGTTATAACAATTGCCCTGAAAGCATTAATAATCACAAACATTTAAAAAATTAAACACATATTTTGAAAGAAATTAATACTTTTATTCAGCAGGGACACAATTAAATTATCAAAAGGGAGAGTAAAGAGAAAAAACGAAATGGAGGACTAAAGTAATGGTTACAAAATTTCTTTGCCATCACAGGAATAAATGACATTCACAATCACAATATTACTGTGTTTACTTAATTTATCATTAAATTAACACAGCCATTTTGAACATAATTTCTTACAAAAACATGAAAATCTTACAGACCACAAACTTAAATGGTAGTGTATAAGGTTGACAAAGCTTGATAAGATCGTAATAAAATTATTCTATGCTTCATGATTAAAATAAAATAAATAAATAAAGGGAGAATAATCCTGTGGGGTTTGAATGACATAAGGCCATCCTTAAAAATATTCTTGTTTCTCGTAACCCGACCGACCCTGTCAATTTAGGACCGACTCAAATGTTTTTCGTTTTTAGTTGCTTTTAGTCCGATTGACTTTCTGGTTGTAAATTTGCGTTAAGACCGACCAATTTTTTTTACTCTTCAAACAACTAAAACAAAAGCAATCAAATAATATTAATTATATTTTAGTAAGTATTGTAAATACATAAATTGCATAGGCCTACATACACATGAAGACTACATAAAAATAAAAAAAATAAAAAACCCTTGACGTCATCTGTGTTAACACGGATGTCACACTGTGGCCTGTGCGTTTGCTTCGTCTCATACAGGCAGCAAGGAAGTCGACAGGAAGTTGAAGTCGGCTGCGTGCCGCCATCTTGTAGCAGAACTTCACTTGCGTTAGCATTCCCATTGACTCCCATTCATTTTGGCGTCTCTTTGACAGCGAATAACTTTACATCTGAGGCATTTAAAGACTCCGTTTGTCCATTATTTATTTCTAAAGATACACGACAATGTATAAAGGGCTCCATTACCTTCTATGTTACATTATGGCCCCGTAGAAACTTTTTGTAAAATATAGGCTAACGATTGCGTCATAACTACTCGGCTCTCTGTCGCATTACCGTACAGACAAGAGGAGAAGCTTGCAGGCAATTAACTTAATATGGCGTACTGCCATTACATTTTAAAATACTATACAAAATAATTAATCAGAATACTTACTCCTGCTCACTCACGCCAAAGAACTCCCCGCTCAAGCTCGCCGTCTCTGCAAGATTAACGATGGCAGTTTGCACGCACAGCCACTTAGAAGATTTACATCTATCAGACAGGTTGCTGACGTCGTCAAGCTTCGTTTGAGTCTGCGCGTCAAAAACGGAAGTGCTAAAAAACGCTAAAAATGTGCTTCATTTGTCTCAATTGAGTTCCAATGGGGTCGCTGTGTCCATTTCTTTTACCGTATATGGTCTCATACTCTCAGTCAGAGTTAACAGTCCGCGCTTGGTAATGATGTCTGCGGCTGCAGTAAACTAAATGTTTGCGGTCACGGTTCAAAGTCATACGGGTTCAGGCACCATAATACAGCTAAAAAATGCATTAAAACAGCTCGACACCGCTTTAACTCGGCACAAAGTTCTGGAAAAACGGTGCCCAGATCTTTTCCCATCCCTTCTCCCGTCTAGTCTAAAACCATGACAGTGTCGACTGTCACTATGTTCGAAAATCTATTGCATGAACCAACCAACCAACACAAGTTTCGAAAACTAAAAAAGGAAATTGATTTTGACTACCATGTTTAAGCCTGCAGTAAATATTTTGCATTGTTATGGCAGTCCACTCTGCTTATTGTTTTTCTAGAATGTTGCACTCCTGTTTGTCATTGTGCACGAAACTTCATGCCAATAAATCATCAGAAATATTGGTCTTTACCAATATATTGAATCTTTATATGCGTCCTGCCTGTTGTCCGTGGATTTACCTATATTTGGTGTTATTTGCCGTATAAAACGCATTTAGACATAGACATTTTTACAATCGATTCAATGAACACTTGTCTCTCAAATCAAACAGGATTTTTTTTCACAAAAGTGACAACCCAAGAAAGCAAAGTAAACGGTCTCTCATTTGTAGGTTGCATTGACACCTAGCGGTGGATGCAAGTAAAACAGTATAACAGTACCTCATTTTTTTTTCTTCTCACCTGAAATTCATGCAATAAACATGTTTTTTACAAAGATTTAAATTTGTTTGTGGTCTATATAGCCTGCATCAAAATGAGGTTTGCAATGATGCGCCCGAAGGCACGGGCTGAAGACCCAGTCAATGACGTCACGATATGCTAATTTGTTTAAATTTATACCTACATAATCACCATCACCAAACTTAACTTTTTTTTTTTTTTTTTACATTGAAACTTGAAAAAAAAATAGACCTACCTACCGTCCCTTTTTATTTTTATTTTTTTTACTGTTACTGCAAAGTAACTAAAATATTTTTAAGTATGGCCTAATGTTGAATCAATTTGTCGATTAGAATGCAGTGAGTAACCACACTGTTACTCTCTCAAACTCACACACAACATTAGATACTGCATATGAACACAGCCTGAGCTCTCACAGACATCAGTGTTGGTTAGATCGGTCCACATGTACTATATGAGTGCTCCAGCACGCTCGGCTCATCTACAGTCAATGGCCATGTACAATCCTGCAGTGCATCCAAGCAGAAGCGATGCAGCAGTTACAGAGATCACTCCAGCAGCATGCATCTCACCACAGCTCAAAAACGTGTGTATTGCATGACTACTGATTACTCTTAATTAAAATAAATTATTAGCTTGATTTACTCCGCAGCCATCTGAGATGGATATATGAGGAAAACAAAAATGTGAGGGAATTGCAACTCAACACTGTGATCACAAATGCCTTTTCACAATACTACTTTGAAATCACAACAAAACATAAGATATATTCAACAGGGAACTTAGATTTTATGATCTGTGCCATATGCTATATATGCTGTTTTATAAAATAACACTTCTCTCATGAACCCTTCCCCCGAAAGAAAATGGTCTATAAACCTCCAGCTGTTTACTGGTACAGTATGAGTGAACAGACATTGATTTCAGGGTCACTCCACTCGTAAAAGAAACGGCTAAATTATGATGGAGCACCATAATATCAGTCCTTCTGGGGAATAAAAGCACATATTAAGAACTAGGTTACCTAATAGTGGAAAGCAGAATGCACCCAATGCAATGAAGGACAGAAAAAATCTGAACGCTCTCCTCTTAATATATATATATATATATATATATATATATATATATATATATATTAAGAGGAGAGCGTTCAGATTTTATTTTATATATATATTTTATATATATATATATATATATATATATATATATATGAAATAATAAAAGTGAACAAAATAAAAATATTAAAAAAATGTATCCAGTCATATTCATCTATGTCAATATGCTTTTACACTTTTGACTAGAATGTAAAAAGTGCTTTCATCTATTTATTGTAAAAACGCAGTCATTCAGATGTATAGGACTATTACTTTTACAGTATATCTTAACTATTTTAGTGACATCAAAACAGTCAGTACTGTATGTGCAGGACCACAAGGAAATTGGGCATTTTTCAGATCACACTGGAGGAAAACTCAGAAAACTATTTAAGTCAGAAACAAAGTTCATTTGTGAGTTACCTCCCTTACAAATACAACAACCAGATTCTGCACAATCATAATGTGCTGCCTCATAGCATATCATTAATATTTGATTTAAGCTCCTGGCAAGGCCTGCACTGTTATTATCTTGGCCTAACTTATAGCTGTAAGGATATACAGTATTTGAAACGACAAATATTTTCTGTTTCAGAGAGTTCAAATCAGTACAAGCATGATATTAACACTTGAACACTTTTTTTTCACCATATACATTTTTTATGACACCAATTGCTTATGATTACTTGAAAACGATTTCAGAGACTAGGCGTTGAAAGCCTTGTGTACAGTGCACAGACATAAAGAGCTGTTGCACTATGGATGTCCCGTGTTCGAATCCCCCCCCCTTTAACTCTAAACTTTCCTATCAAGATCATTTTTTTAATCAAAGACTGCATTATCAAAATGTCATTTCTATATTCAATTCAATGTTTCCATGCCTTCAGGCTTGAAAATACGTTTTCAAATTCCTGATATTTCTAGGTTTCAGCTCACATGGACTATAAGAGTAAATTTTGAGGAAAGGCATCTTTATATTTCTAGTTAAGACTTGCAACCCCAACAACTGAAGCTGAGAGGTACTTGAGGCTCTTAGCATCTGATGTCTCATAACATCTCCACTACAGCCTTAAGTGTGCTGCTCTGAACCTCTCACTCCAGTCAGCATTAAGATCATGAAGAACCCTTCATCAGCACTGAAGATCAGTGATGGAGGAGACAGGATTAACACGTGCACCAGTGTGTGTGTGTGTTCTGTCCGGCTTCATATACAGTCTCTTTCTGCTCTTTACATTGCCAAATAAACTAGATCCAGTCGGAAAACTCCCATGCGCACTAATCTGACTGTCTGTGATGAGATGGGCGGATTATACACCGTCAGGACGGTAACAGACCGCGGACACTGAACACTGTTGATTAATAAGTGCTCAGTGGAGTAGATGACATTGTTAAGATGTTGCTGTAAATATCCTACCTTCCTCTCCATGGCAGGTTACTGTGGCCGGCTGTTAAGGGCAGATGAAGAAGCGGATGTGTGTCCGGAGCGATGGAAATGAAGTTCTTTATAGCTGAAAGCGCACACACACACACACACACACACCCTGTTGCTCGGTGCTGGAGTGACTGGACAGTCAGTGTGTGGAGAGGCAGTGGAGTGAGGAGGGGATGCAGCCAGAGACGGTGAGCGCTGAGGCGCAAGCGCGTCGAATAAAACTCTGGATGTGGAGGGAGCGTCGACAAATTACGCGCCGCTCACTACAGTCAGTGACTCACACTTACCGGCGAAATACAGAGGGACCTTTGTCGAACAGGCCTGGAATAGTGGGCAACACGCGCATGAAAAGTTCGCCAAATATTTGCACATAAAGATACGAGTAAAGAAGAGATGGCAGTAAAGATTAAACGAGTTTACAAAAAAGCAACTGTCGCACAATAAGAGCTGGTTTCCTCTCACAATAACCGACGTCCATAAACGTGTGATGCTGGCTGACAAGAGCTATTAAAAAGGGATAACGTAGTTCATCCAGAGATTAAAGTTGTCATTATTTGTCGTTAAAGTTGAATATATCGTTATTTATATTAAATTCATAAAGTGAACAATCATTTTAAGTAGCCTCGCTGATACTGATTTTTTAAGGATGCAAATATTGTACTTCCCTTGCGTTTTTCCCCACGTCCCGTCAGGCTCTATGAAATCCAAGGGTCCAGGAACAGATTGTCCTATCACACACTGAACAATGATAGTTTTCCAGCACTTAACTCATGTCATTACAAACCTCAGAAAAACCTGATCATAAACCTTCAGGTGTTTCTTGATATAAATGAGCGTTGACGTCAAGGCCACTCTTCTCATAAAAGAAACATTATGAAGGAGTATCACAGTACCTTTCCTGTTGGGATCAGAAGAAAGCATGCTACATAATCGTGAAGCAGAATGTGGAGAACCGCAGTCTATTCAATATCGCACTTAAGTCACATTAACTGCAGAAAGTTGTGCTTTCAGAAGTATTTATTGGAGCTGAGATGCACAGTTATTTTCACCTTCTTTAACAAAGTATGGTAAAACGAAATTACTACCAACAACCTTCCTGATGCAGATCATGTCCAACTTCACTCCTGACACTTGTGTAAGATGACACTGTCAAGGTCACTGATAATGTCTAAGTCCAGTCTCAGAATACAAATTCATACCACAATTCTTTTTTCCCCCCAAGTTAATATGTGCACAGAAACCACATACATTTTTACTCCTAGATATTTGCTCCTTAGTTGCTCCTAACAAACAGGTCCACAAATCATAGGTTTAGATCCTCACCATTTTTATTCAGAATTGTAATGCTATTCTTTTCGGACAGTTTTATTTTGTGTGATTATTATAGTGACTATTCAGAATTTCATGTCAATCCTGTACATCAAAATAATCAATTGTGGGCTCCTCTTTAGATTGATTCATCCAAGCATTACTATTGTCGGCCCTGAAATAAATGTGAATAAAAATAATATTAGTTATGATACACTTCACACTCAACAAAATATTAACAAACACATGTACATGCCACAGTAATTCTACTGACTGTGAATGACGAGCGTGTTTTTAAACACTGCACTTCATTACAGTATCCATACATTAGCTCATATGGATAACAATACTGATCAGTTAGGACATTACCAATCCATTTTTGTTTTATCAGTTAATACTTCAATTGATCAAGGATGCACTACATTGATCAAAAATGACAGTAAAGACATCTGTAGTAGATTTCTATTTCAAATACATTATTTTGAGAGAAAAAAAAAATCTGATTAAAACGATTTCTAAAGGATCAGACTGAAGAAAAAGAGTACATCTTGATGCCCAAAGTCTGAATGGAAGTCTAGTGGAAGTCTAGTGGTGAGATATGTGTGAACATACTTGCTTGTGTGTTGTTTGATGTGGGCAATAGGAGGAGGAGCTCTGGAAACAGTTTCCCTTTCAATCAAAGCAGCCAGACTGGTGTTAGGACACACTGATTTCCCCCTGAAAGCACATGTAAAACAATCGTGTTGAAGTCAGACTACCCAACGCTACTGACACTGACATACACTTAACTGAAAGACACCTTTAAAGTTTACTTGTGTTTGCTTTTATGCTTACAAAAAGAATAGTATTCACTATTACAGTTGGAAGCCGAATCTAAAATCTGAGTTTCTTTTGACCTGACGGCAGTAACCACAACATTGCGCTTGGGTTCGCTATCATAGCTGACGGTTTCCACACCATATGCCTCCGCTAGCTCATGGATAATTCTCAGATGTTCGCGCTTCATAGGTGGAAAACAGTGACTCCTTTTAGGCTGTTTACCCTGAGAAAAAAAAACACAATTACAGAGCACTGAAATACAAAGCTAGTAGTGCTTGGATAGTAGATAGTCAACTATTTATTTTTAAAGTGTGATCATTGGAACTACATTTTACCTTGTTGACCAGTTCAACTAAATTCTTAATCTCCTCTTCAATTTCACTAACAAACTTGAAATCTTTCCTGAAGTAAAAAAAAAAAAAAGTTTAATTAGTTTGAGCATTCAGGCTTTCACTTGGCTCTGTAGTAGACTAAACATTTAACTTATGTGTGTATTTTCTAGACTTCAGTTTTTCTTTAAACTGTCATAGCAAATGTGCAAGAACCCAAACTCGACTGGCACAGTTTTAGTGCAAAGTTACTAAACTAAAAAAAATAAATGATAAGCATTTGTTGATTTTGTAAGTCAGCTACAATCCCCATTTTTGTGTTTTGAGCTTGGATGCTTTAGAAAATACAGTCCTGTACAGTTTATACATTTGGCAAGCAACTGAACCTATTAAACGTAGTGAATCAAACTCCAAGACCGTTTCCAAGAAAGCAACAGAAGTATTTTTAAATAAATACTTCTGTTGCATTCTTGAAAACAGTCTAGCAGTTTGATTCACTACGTTTAATATGTTGCTTAATGGTTGGTGCCTTCATCGTGAGCTCTTCCAAAGAATTTGAGTTTGGTATTGTCTCATACAACCATGTCCTAGCTTTATGTTCTGTTGATACATTCTTGAACTATTTTAGAATCTGAACCACCTTGCATCTTCTTTCAGAGAGTCACTATATTTGGAAGACGCCGACTTGTTGAAGGGATCCACTGACAGATCAATCTGCAGGGCCTCAGCCAGCCGCCTACAGGCAAAACAGAAAACATCAAAACCTGCACACCCACACACAGACATATCTAGGCACAGATAGAGGGAAAGAATGTGTGAATAAAGCCTTTACGTTCACCTGTTCCTCTCCAGTGCAGCACATTCTTGATCACACTCCAACCTGTGAGGGAACAACCAAATACAAAGGTTACTCCACTTCAACAAAAGCACATTACTAACAATGTTTCCTTCTGAGGTACAAGTTATTAGAGCAATGTTTTCTTCTTTTATGTCATGACAAAATCAAATTTTACTTGGATGTTGTGGTTAGTGAGTGTTAATCCTGTACCCTGCTCTCTTTCGATGCAGCTTTGAACTGCTCATTTATGTAAGGTAAACACTGACCCACAGACTACTCTTCTGGATGACTAATAAAAACAAGCAGTCTTGCTGGTTTTAGTGTTTTATTATACCTGGCCTTTCTCTGCTCTTTCTTTGTGAGCGGTCCAATGTCAACGGACTCTCCCAGCTGCATATCTGACAGCTTACTGGCAACGGCAATAGCTGCATATCTGCAAAACATAGAGATTTGACCACTGATCAGTAAGAACATATGACATTTATAGCACGTTTTGCCTTATTTGCATATGAATATCATTCATTTTAAATGTATTGGCTGCTATGAGTACATAATCATCAGTGCGTGAAAAAAGGGAAAAAGGCTTGTGTCTGCCAATTTAACAATATAAAACTTGGCTTTGAAGGTGTTTTAACCTTTGGTAGGAACTGGCTGCATCAGCACAAGGAACGGTCTCTTTCTTTCGGCCACAGTCACACTGCAGTGCCACCTAGAGATTGAAAGTGGGAAATAATTAAGCGTAGAGGCTCTCCATTTTGAATGCGTTCTTTTTTTTCAGCATACAGAACATAAAAATATGTCTGCAAAAATAAAAAATAACTGAGGACTGTTTGTGCTTAGATGATCAGATATTCTGCTCTTTTGATCGGTCTTCTACATTTGAAGACAAACAAATCATCTGATTCAAGATTAATTGTGACAAGCTATAATAAACAACTGTAACAGATGTTTTATGAAAACTATAATTTACTCTTTCAAGCCAATGTTTTACATAACCGATAATGCACATTTTTCTGTAAAAGCATGTGCCAGACCACAAGCACCCTGCAGCGGAGGAATTGAAGGAATCAAATCAGGCTACAGCTGAGGAAACAAAGGAACGCTTTGAGCAATAACTGCATGTTCCATCTATAAACCATCTGTGTAGATTTTGGATGAGGGAAGGGCTGTACCTTGGCACTGCAGATGGTGGGTGGACAGGGGGTGCCTGGGTGGCACGGAGCAGCACAGGGGTGTCCACAGCTAGCTCTAGGGTGAGTGCATGGCTGCTTACACTCTCCTTCTGCCTGGCATTCCCCACGGTGACATATTTTCTTACAGTGATGAGAACCACAGGGTAAGAGCTTGTCACACACTAAACCACACGAGATGTCCTGCAGGTGGCATGGGATATTACTCCTTTGCTAGGGAGAAATGTAAAAATGGTGCTGAATATGAGATTTGGAATTTCTTTTGAACAGAAGGCAAAATAGGACTGTGTATGCTTAAAATTGAATTATGATGTCTTTTTACCTCATGATTACCCATGCACCACTTCTTGGTGAGGTAGGTACAGGGAGGACATCTCTCCTCACTATGGCATGAATGGAACACTATGGAAAAAATCATTAACAAAACATCAGCTTATTTAGCAAGTGTGCATTAAGGGACAAGTAAAAACTTTAATTGTTAAGAATGATTCCCATTTTAAATAAATGCTATTCTTTTCAACTTCCTATTCATCAAAGAATCCTGAAAAAAATATAAAGCTTGGTTTCCACAAAAATATTAAGCAACACAACAGTTTTCAACATTGGTAGTAATAGGAAATGCGGCTCGAACATCAAATCAGCGTATTACAATTTTTTTAAACGTTTAAATAAACAATGGTTATTTCATATTGTTAAAATATTTCACAATATTACTGTTTTTACTGTACTAAATATAAATAAATGCAGCCTTGCTATGCATAAGAGACTTTAATATATACATAAAAATTACTTTCTTTTAGTTTTTAAAAGTAAAAAAATATCGTCCTCAATCTTACAAATTGTCAAGCGCAGTTCCATATAGACGGGTGACCTTCACAAAGAATCATAGGGTATATATACGTGTATAAATCTTGACATATATCCGTTAATGAGTATATCTGTGGTTGACTGAGCAGAAGTACCTGGATGATCACAATCATGACTTCGGGTACATAAGTTTTTACATTCAGGAGGTCTCGTTCCACAAGGGATGGGCGGGAAGAGCACAGTCTCCCCACAGTAGCACGCCAACTCATCAAAACCTTAGAGAAAAACACAGTGCTGTGTAAGAAGAAAAGAGATGGACATCCATTAAGGTGATCTTGAAGGCCAGGCTTACTAGTTTGCCAACAAGGCTGGCAGTTCCCACGGTGACAAACGTCCTGGCATCGGTGAAGACCGCAATTGAGTTTGTAACCACAAATCATTGAGCACTTATGCTCCACATCCTGATAAAGAGAGAGAAGGTTTACATAAACCTTTCTTGTGGCTTCTACACCCAGATGAACCTTTTATGAAAATATAAAAGACTCACCACACAACACAACTCTCCACACTTGTGCCTGCCGCAGGAGCGCTTCTTGTTGCAGCGTTTCTCACACGTAAACACCATGTCTTCTGTACAGGTTTACACATTAGCATTACTTTTTGCTAATTTTTAGCATTAATTTTGTTACACAATTAACTAAAGCCTTACGTTCAGTCTGAATGGCCGCACAAGGAACTTCCTATTAAGACAGAAGAGAGAGTATGAATCACATCTGCAGTTTCCAGAACTTCCTGACCTTTGTGCAGCTGTGCGATAACCGTCTAACCTTGCTGTTGCTGCCACATCTGCATTTAATAGATGAGGTCAAAGAGCACGGGCCACAGCTGTCCTCATGGCAGAGCTTTTCACACAAGTGGACAGAATCTACAGCAGACCGGACACAAGTGAAAGAGAAACATAAGAATTCTGAACAGTGTTGTAGCGATGTAACAAGTGACTTAACTCACAATGCGATACAATTCATTATACTGATTTCACAAGATTATCATCGCAGTTCTTTTTTAATTAACAAAACAAGATTTAAGACAAATTATGAATGAAAAGGTCTTTTATTAATTTTAAAACAAACCCCAATCAAATAAATAACACATATAAAATACATCTGTTCATATAAACAAACTAAGGCTTTGTCTGTGCTCTTTCCATTTAAAATTAGAGTCAACCACTGCATTTTAATCACAGTCCAAACAAAACTGCTGCATACATGCACCATGAGCAGTTTTTAAGGTAAAGTTAGATTGTAAAATTCTTAAAATTGAAGCAACAGTATGGTCTGGCTTCAGTTTGGTGAAACTATACTAAATTAAACATATCTATATGAAACAAAAACAGCAGATGAGCTAAATGAGAAGCAAATTCACTCTCTGCCAGCAGGTGGCGCTTTTAGAGCAGCAATGATATAGTGTTTCTTCGGTTACCGCTGTAAACAAAGCAAACCCTGCTTAAGAACACTACAAATGTACATTGAACAGAGGCAAAATGAAAAGGAAATCTAAACTTTTCTAAAGACAGTCAGTTCCCCTCAGAGATACATTCACATAAACTCATATCTCCAATTGTATCACGATTAATTTAATATGTCAACTGACTTGAATCGTACAAATTTTTATAGCTTTCAACTGGCTCGCAGTGCTTCTTTTGAAAATGTCAAAACTTTGAAATGAGGAAAAATTTAAGCATTCCATATTTTGCCAATAAATGATCATTTGCAAACATTATATGCAAATGTAGTCTTTGAACATATAACTAAATCTAATACTGCATGACTCTAGAATGCTCTTTAAGGTTTCTTAACACCAATCACTACCTGTCTGCCATTATTCTGACATACAGTCTCATCCTAGTTCCAGAATATGTTGATCCAGACACTCGCAAGCTGGACTGCTCAAACAAACCAAGCAATGTTTTAAAAGTATCACAGAACCAGTGATGTTCTTATTGTTTCTGTATACTTTCAGTAAGCATGAAATTAAGTTGTGATAATCTTTTTTTTCCTATTGTGGTGCATTTCTGAGTGAAAGGATGTTGTTGCTGGAGGGAGGGAAAGTAAATGTTCTCGATAAATGATTAAAAGGGAACGAGAATTTTGAAAAATAATGACGTGCTCAGATAAAACATTAATAATTAAACACTGCAATATTCCATAAAAAAGTGATTTCATGGTGAATTTAGGGTCTTTCGCATCCTTTTAACTGAGATCAGAAGAACATTTTAACAACAAACTTTAATCCCTGTTCAATTTATAACCAAAAAACTAACCCAAATCAGACACATACCACCATCTCCACATGGCAGCGGCTTGTTGCAGGTCTTGCCACAGGAGGGGATCGGGTCAGTACAGCTCTTTCTCTCTGGATAGCCAAGCTCCAGAAGCTTAGATAATGGAGTCTGTCCACATGAACAACTGTGCACCAGCTTGGGGCTGAGTGGACATGACTGACACTGCCCAGGATGGCAGATCTGCTGACAGCGATGGGACTGGCAGTCAAGCATCCTAAAGCAACAGATTGAGAGATGAGCGATCACACACATTTACTAAAAAAAGCATGCAAAATACACGTACAAATGTCTGTATTAACCAAAATGAAAAATTAAGTCGAACAGGAAAAAAAAGAAAACATTAATAAAGAGGTCTAAACACAAGTCTTATTATTTAAGACTAGAGAATTAACAAAAAGGTCTGTATACAGAACTTGTAAAATGATTAATGTCATACACTGACAAGCGAAGACATGTTTTGATAGTACATACTTTCCACAGGGCTTGCAACAGGAGAAATGTCCTGATCCATCAAACTTTTCCCGATCAGTCCCACACGCCACCTCCCTGAATGCCACTCCACAGAAGCAGGCTGAAAGAGTACAAAAACATGGCAGGAGAATTATAATGCATTAAAATGAGATGACTGCATAGATTCTGAAACAAATTAAATGACACAAGCAGTACTTACCTTGCTGAACACGAAGTTGACAGGGTTGGCATGGCCCTGAATGGCACACCTGGGCACAGAAGTGCTCGGAGCAGTTCAGAGGAGCTCCACAGACCTCCTCACAAAGCAGAGGTCCTGTCTGACTGCAACGAACCTGCTTTCTGCACACACAAGAAACCGGTGTTCTTTGGTATGTATATATGTGGGTATTATTAAATGATTACATATAGAGTTAATTACAAAAAGGTAATGGTACCTCATTTTACCACAAATGCAGGACTTTGTGATAAAAGCTGGACACTGTGGGCAGGGCCCAGGATGGCACAAGCTACACAGAGCAAGAGAAATTGGCTGACCAATGACATTGCACATATCTCATAAACATACACATAATTATAGCTGTGCAACCAAGTCAGTTGCCTGTATGACTAGCTGGGTAATCACTCTTAAGAAAAACACAAAAAAGCTGGTACAAGCAGATTGTTTCAGGTCTACCAGAAGAGTTTAAATGAGACCTCTAAAAAAAAAAAACTAGTATTTTTCTATCATTGTCACTCAACCTGAGCCAAAAGCATGTAAATGCATTGATTGTGCTGCTGGGCTCTTACATGTTACAGGGGTGATTGCATTCCCCTCCACTCCGCTTTTTCCCACACATATCTCCACAGCTATGAGGGATCTCAGTGCGCTGAAACTCAGGATTGGTCACCTTTCCTGTTCATTAAAACGAAAGGTGAGAAAAAAAAATGTAGAGGTCCAAATTCTTTGGTTTTACAGCATTATTCATTATAAACATAGAGCCACATTATCATTTTACAGAATGTGAGTGATTTACAACAGAAACAGAAATATTATGTCAGATGCAGAAACTAAAATAATCTTACCACAGAAGCAGGAGTATGCATTAGGGGCTTTGAGAGCCACATGCTGGCATGCAGGACAACGCCAACCTTCACTGCCATCTGTAAATATTGAACCATTTCAATTTGTTAATAAGCTATGGACTAGCCCAATGTATTTAGCATTTATGTTTTAGAAATCATGTCTTCAGTAGACTGTATAGTTACTTTCAAGAAAGTCAGTTCACTCTGCAGTCGTATTTGTGAAACCTCCAGGCAGCTATTTTAGGCATGCCAGACCAACTCCTGTCTACTGAGGAAATACTCAAATCTTAAAAAACGTTGCATTGCCAAATTGTGTGCTGCAGATTCTACCTTTCCTAACAATAAGAGAGCACAGTCTTTGGTGATGTCCCCTATCACAGGTGAGAGCCAGTTGACGTACCATCAGCTTGAGATGCTGGGGAGCGAGCCCATTTCTTGATGCAGTTAAGGTGAAATACGTGGTAACAGCTCTGACAGCTCCAAACTGGAGCCATGACCCGAATCACTTCACAACAGACCATACACTCATACTTCTCCTCCGTCAGCTGCTCAATTAGACAACCTTCACAAACACACACACAGTGTTGAACACGTTAAAAATACTTGTTAAAAATAGCTAAGAGATACACAGAAATACAGTACTATCATACTCTAGAAATCTGTCAATGATTGATTATCGTAAAAAAGATATACAATGGTATAGCTGTAAGTGACAATAATTTTAAATAATATAACAAACACGTAATTAGTTTAGTAATCACATTTATTTAGTTCTAATTTGTAGTCGTCTTGGGGCTTGCACCATTGAGCTAACAGAACAAAATCTAGATCACATGATTGGTTGACAAACCGTTGAGTTGTGAAGTTGACAAAACCAATCCAATCAGGTATTTTTAGTACCATGATGCTGATTTATCAACTTCCTCTCTAAGCTCAGGCTTTAAACTTAGTTAATTAAATAACTACTGAGGATTTGAAAGTGTGATAGAGTGACATCAGTAGGACAGCCAATCACATGATGTGCAAAACTGAAGATGCGGTTTACTTCTCACAAGAAAATTAGTGAGATTCACTTCCCTCTTCTGTTGATTAAGAGAAAAAAACATAAATAAAAGGACATCTACCTACAGCATTAAGTTAAAACAAGTTATTTTGTGCAGTTGATTATACCCATAGGTCAGTCCACAATAATTGTTTTTAAAGTTTTATATATCGAGTCTTGCTACAGTATACTGTGTATATTTACATGCATTTAAACTAAAGGTTTACTATTAATTGTAAAATTGGACCCAGTGGAGTAATTTCATTGTGTCAGAGAGAAGACATTGCTCAGAGCTGTATATTAATTTTAGATCGCTTACGCAAAACAAAACCTGCTACAGAGCATGTTAGCCATGGAGCTGAAGTTATAAGGCGACAAACACTTTGTGATGAACCACTTTCATTGTGCCTAAAACCCAGGATTGGCACATATTAATCTTAACCAGCTTCATGGTACAAGCCCCTGTTCTAACGCACATCACCTGTCTGGGTTTCTTTGCTTTTGGGAGGCTCCACGTGCTTCACCAGTCCGGTCCGTCGCTCTGGACCTGCTCCTCTCCTCAACCCTGGATTCTGTATTAGTGGCCTTTTCCCTCTCGCAGCTCCTCTGGTTCTGCTGGACTCCTCGTGTCTTCCTCCCTCATCTTCTACACCTCTCCTCTCCTCCCCTCTCACAGCTCCTCTGTTTCTGCTGGACTCCTCTTGTCTTCTGCTCTCATCTTCTACACCTCTCCTCTCCTCCCCTCTCACAGCTCCTCTGTCTCTCGCAGCTCCTCTGTTCCTGCTGGACTCCTCGTGTCTTCCTCCCTCATCTTCTACACCTCTCCTCTCCTCCCCTCTCACAGCTCCTCTGTTTCTGCTGGACTCCTCTTGTCTTCTGCTCTCATCTTCTACACCTCTCCTCTCCTCCCCTCTCGCAGCTCCTCTGTCTCTCGCAGCTCCTCTGTTTCTGCTGGACTCCTCGTGTCTTCTGCTCTCATCTTCTGCACCTCTCCTCTCCTCCCCTCTCGCAGCTCCTCTGTTTCTGCTGGACTCCTCTTGTCTTCTGCTCTCATCTTCTGCACCTCTCCTCTCCTCCCCTCTCACAGCTCCTCTGTTTCTGCTGGACTCCTCGTGTCTTCTGCTCTCATCTTCTGCACCTCTCCTCTCCTCCCCTCTCACAGCTCCTCTGTCTCTCGCAGCTCCTCTGTTTCTGCTGGACTCCTCTTGTCTTCTGCCCTCATCTTCTGCACCTCTCCTCTCCTCCCCTCTCGCAGCTCCTCTGTTTCTGCTGGACTCCTCTTGTCTTCTGCCCTCATCTTCTACACCTCTCCTCTCCTCCCCTCTCACAGCTCCTCTGTTTCTGCTGGACTCCTCTTGTCTTCTGCCCTCATCTTCTGCACCTCTCCTCTCCTCCCCTCTCACAGCTCCTCTGTTTCTGCTGGACTCCTCGTGTCTTCTGCTCTCATCTTCTACACCTCTCCTCTCCTCCCCTCTCACAGCTCCTCTGTTTCTGCTGGACTCCTCGTGTCTTCTGCTCTCATCTTCTGCACCTCTCCTCTCCTCCCCTCTCGCAGCTCCTCTGTTTCTGCTGGACTCCTCTTGTCTTCTGCCCTCATCTTCTACACCTCTCCTCTCCTCCCCTCTCACAGCTCCTCTGTTTCTGCTGGACTCCTCTTGTCTTCTGCCCTCATCTTCTGCACCTCTCCTCTCCTCCCCTCTCACAGCTCCTCTGTTTCTGCTGGACTCCTCGTGTCTTCTGCTCTCATCTTCTACACCTCTCCTCTCCTCCCCTCTCACAGCTCCTCTGTTTCTGCTGGACTCCTCGTGTCTTCTGCTCTCATCTTCTGCACCTCTCCTCTCCTCCCCTCTCACAGCTTCTCTGTTTCTGCTGGACTCCTCTTGTCTTCTGCCCTCATCTTCTACACCTCTCCTCTCCTCCCCTCTCGCAGCTCCTCTGTTTCTGCTGGACTCCTCTTGTCTTCTGCTCTCATCTTCTGCACCTCTCCTCTCATCCCCTCTCACAGCTCCTCTGTTTCTGCTGGACTCCTCTTGTCTTCTGCTCTCATCTTCTACACCTCTCCTCTCCTCCCCTCTCACAGCTCCTCTGTTTCTGCTGGACTCCTCTTGTCTTCTGCCCTCATCTTCTACACCTCTCCTCTCCTCCCCTCTCACAGCTCCTCTGTTTCTGCTGGACTCCTCTTGTCTTCTGCCCTCATCTTCTGCACCTCTCCTCTCATCCTCTCTGATCTGAGCAGGTTCTCTTTCTCTCCAGTTACCCTCAATCCCATGGCTAGGGGCCGGACCTTTCCTCCAGGAACTGGGCTGCATGCGGCGATCTCCACCTCTCCAACCCTTAAAGTTCCTCTGCTCAGGCTCTGGATGTTCATGAACTGCTGCAGGCCTTGTGACTCCTGCATCAGCCTGGTTTTCCCGGTTCTCCACTTGGTCCTTGGGCTGAGGCTCCTTTATCGATCTATCTGCTCTTGCTTTATTGATCTGTTTACGTCGGCTAGCTTGATAAGACACTTTTACATTGGCTTCCACAGCTGATCTTTCTTTCTTATCCTCATCTGTGGATCTATTAGAAGTGGGTGAGTTGGGTCGCTCACGGTCACAAGCTCTGTGTTCCCATCCTGAGGAGTCATTATCACTTCCAGGTTTTGTCGATCTCTCGCTTGGAGCGTGACGGTCATTAATGCGCCTAACATCACCGCGTCCTCCTCTTTGTCTTCCTCCTCTTCCTCTACCTCTTACATCTCCTCTGATGGGAAGTTCAGGAGGCAGTAATGCATTATTGTCAGGGTTGTCAGACTCATCTTGACTGAGCTTAGTCTCATCGGACGGTCTAATGTGATGATGAGGCCGAACATGTTGAGCCCTCCAGTCCTGAGTGTGGTGCTGCTGCCTGTAACTTCTCCTAGAGTAGGGCTGGGTGGTTTTAGCTTGTGGTACAAACTCGGCAGACTCTGGATTCAACTTCGATGTGTCTAAAAGTGAAGACAAATGTTTGTCAGGCTTATTTTCTGCCCTTTGACTTTATTACTGTAGCACTATCTACACACCGCCTATACACATTCTACAGTCTACACATACTGACTCAGCTTTTTCGCAACAGGCAGTCACATGGCAAAGACAAGACGTGACCTGCCATTCTCTTTACTGTTAGAAGGTCAATTCATGAATTTACTGACACTCTTTTCGTGCTTTTAATTTGTTACACATTCACAAACCAACTTCCTTCACTTCGTCCTTATGGAAGTGACGTGTGTTGGTGACTAGTAAAATATAACTTACATCTGTAAACGGTCGAATAAATCGCTTAAAGAAGTCACAACACATCTCTTTTTTTTATTTAGTTTGATTTTCTTAAATAACTAACGCAGAGAATATTGCTGAGCTGAGAGGCCGTAACCAACCACTTCACTACAGCCAACGTTAGTCGTTATGAGGCGAGAAGCCATAATTAACCGCTTACCTGTAACGGAGGATTCAGCCATTCAGACGAAACTCAAGACAGTTTCGACGAGATTTCCTCAGAACTTCGAAGAATATAATAATTCAACCGAGAAGCCGATAGGAAGCTGAATTGTTTATGAACTACACTGACCGAGTTGGTGCTAGTTGTGCTGAAACTGCTCGTCCAATCAGAGGACAGAGATCGCTGACAAGTGACTGTAGCGTCACAGCTGTGACTACGTAACAACATAGTTACGTCTCAGAATAACATTTTCACATTTGATTAAAGACTTTAGATTACTTGTAAATCTCTTAGAACAAAAAAAAAAAAAGCACCGAAAACATGTAAGGCTCTGAAAGCATTGAAATGTATGTATTTTTTTTTTTTTTTACCTTTCTTTTCTTTTTTTTCTCTGGCAGCTAATGTTAATTTGTTAATATGTAATACCACTTGTTCTTTTGACAATTAATTAATAAAATACTTGTAAAAATTCCATCTTAAAATTGTCGAAATATAAAATCTATTTTATTATTATTTTATAGGCTACCAACAACAATGCTACAATGCTTTGAATTTGAACTTTATTGAAATATGTTTTTTTTTCATACCTTGGCAATGAAAATATATATTTCATAAGATTAGAAACATTGTTTTATGAATTCAATATTTTTCTCATTATAAAGACAATATAGTTTTACTTAAAAATCATACAGACTCACTTAATACTACATATGCTAAATAAGCCAGAACACTGGATTATTTCATCGGGGATCACATAACCAGTCAAATTTACTTGTTATGAAACTAACCCACTCGTTATTGGACAATTACCTGGAATAAAGTAATCATGGATAATTATGAATTGAGCTTTTGTGTTTAATACAAGAAAGAAACTAATTTGGTTGACATATCCCTTTAAGAACCATACTATGATTTGAGCTGCTGCACACATTAATTTGGCCATAACATTTACTTCCACCTAACTGCTATAAATATACTTCTATACCTTTCGTGAACATAATATAGCCTTTGATAGAGAATAGAGACATCATTCTAAAACCAGAAGCATTAAAGGAAATTGTCAGTTTAAACAACTTTATTATTTAATCAAACTGTATAATGTAATCAAATTGACAGTAGTAACACAAGAGTACACAGATTACAGCATTGTGTATTTCACTGTCTCTCAATGTGTGGCACAACATGAAGATTATGATTATCAAAAATTCAGTCGCTAATATGTTTGTTTCCCCAAATTATGAGACCAGGCATCACTGCTGAACAGGAAATTAACCTCATTCAACAAACATTGTTCGAGAATATTTCACACAATAAACATCCACTTTCATCTTACATCAGTGTGCACTCATACAGATTCAGAGATTCAATGTCACACACACATACATACACATCTGCTGAAAATAAACAGGTCTTCCAGTGAAGAAAGATAATCAAAATAGAATTTAGACCTTGATTTTTGGTGAGACACCCTGTTATGAGGATAAAATTGGAGACAAATGTATCTCTCTTGCATGCATGCTTAAACACCTAACAGACATAAAAAAAATGAAAAAAGAAACCAGAAAAGAAACTCTCAGGAACTGTCCCAATGCATAGGTTTGCTGAAATAATCAAACAGAAAACACAAATATCTACCATTGTCCATTTCGTCTGGTTGTACAGTATTAAAGAAATGTTTTACACTTGTTATATACTGTATATGTGTGTATATATATATTTGTGTTTGTGTGTGTGTGTGAGATGACAGTTCTTTGGTCACAATACTCAAAATGTATTTTCAGGAGAAAGTAATATGTGCCACAACTATTTGCATTTTATAAGGATAAATATTGTAAACCTTCCAACTCAAAATCCATTATTAGCGAATACGATGGAAAATATTATTTAGAACACACTGATTGTTTATCATAAGGTTATGATATGCTGTGTTACTCTTTCTGTAGAGAAATAAATCACATTCTTGAAGTCAAAATGAATTCATTTTTGCAGTTCTCAGTTCCACTGCTTGTAATCTATCAAACTCAGATGACCTGACAGCAGTATGAGGGCTCTACTATATCACTATATCAAATATTATAAAATAAAAGAATATCTCTGTCTGATTAAGGACTGACAGCTGTCAGTAGACGACGCTTGTCTTGTCTTTACGTTGAAATCAGGATGAATCCTTGATTTCAACTATGGCATGTTTAAGGGATCATTGTGTACCATAATATTACAACAAAACAAAAAAAAATCAAAACAAAGACACACACACACACACACACACACAGACAGTCTCACAAGTCTTGTAAATATGCATTAGCAACATAAGATGAAAAAAAAAATCAACTTGGGAAAAAAGCAATATATGTGCATTAAGTGGATATGTGCAAAAATGTCCTAAAATGTTGGAATATGGTTGGATGAAAAAAAGTGAATTCATACTGTTGACATATCTGTTCACAGAACATTTTCCAATTATATTCAAACAAGCAACTAAAATCACCCAACATAGTCCAAAACATCTGTTCAAATCAAAGAGATGAAGTCATAAAGGAATAGGAAAAACAACATAAAAACCCTACAAAACCCTTTTGAAGATATATAAAGGTCTATATAAGATTTCCAACACATAAACTGAATGAATGTGCATTTCAAAGACTCAAAGACAAGAAAACTCTCTCCAAGAGGCACATCAAATCAGAGGATCAAACAAAGCTACATTCAGTTCAAAGATGATTTTGAGGGTGAAAGGTCAAAACCTCATCCTGTACAATCAACAAACAAGAGTTGTTCCCCGCACCACGTCAGGAGCCGAGCAGAAGCTGCTGGGCCGTTCTCCATCCAGCTGACTACCAAACGTTTCCTCTGAATGTGGATTGTTTTGCTTTGAGTGTTGAAAGCTAGATCCAAGCCTTTGTTTCTGGATGCCTCTTCCGTTCAGTCACCACACCCTCACTGTTTCCAGTTTCATCAGTGTTTCGGAGGGTTGGTGGAACTTTATGATTAGAGATGTGTGGATTTGTAGCTAGACATCGAGAAGGCTGCTGGGGCTGTGTGTGACTCGAGAAGTCAAAGGTCGCATCTCAGCACTGCTCTGATTCAATAAAGCCTTCTTTTTCTTGACCCACAGGCTCCACCTCTGCGTATGCTGGATGACCAGAACCTCGGCGGAATTTCATCGCTGGCCATCGGCTGGGACGTCTCTGTAAAGGTATGAGTTTGATATTAATAAATGTTTTGCTTTTAAATGCGCTCCCCATCCAGTACCCATCCATTGTTCAAATACAGACGGAAAGTCGTACCACTGATAAAAAAGGCATACAATTTTTGGATTTCTTTATTTGATAGACTATTTCTTTAACCTAAACCTCCGTCCTCTCACCTCAATGAAGAAGAGTCCCGCGGCAGAGCTCGGGTGGTGGTAGATGTAGACGGTCACCAGGACGACGGCCACCATCACGAGCAGAAGCAGGAGCATCCCAAGAATCAGCCCCATGTGCAGCGGGTGAGTAGTGTTCTCTGCTGTACTTTTAGCTGCAGCTGCTGTAACACACATTATACTGTATTTATAGTTCTGAACACTTGCGCTGTCAGAATACATCAGTCGGTCTTTGTGGTCACACAGATGCAATGCATGTAACAACTTCAGGAAAATGAATCCTGAGTGGAGACTGCTGGGTTGAATCCCTGTACTTCTACTTTTAAACAGAAGAGGGCACTGTTTTCACATTCATTTTCATACGGTTTCCGTGACTTGTGTCTCTGTCCAACAGGCAGATAAAAAGATTAACGATGGAAGAGAGACAAGGCTGTAAATCTTAATTTTGTATTGTGGACATTTCCAGCCGGCCCAGAAATAAAGATTTAGTGTGGTCTGCAGTTCTTGTGTTTTTGCGCTACAGCCAGGCCCCTGTAAAAACCTAAGACTGCTGAGCAGACTCGGTGGCAGCTTCTGAGACTAAACCAAATCATCTCGTTCTTTTTCTTACAATGACAGTTAGGGATCTACAGATGTCAGTTGGATCTGCTTGATCGAAATGTTAAATATATGAACTTAAAATGCACTACTTTCATGAAGCAACATCTAAACAAACTACGTACTTATGGGTCAAAAATATTTATACGCAAGTCAATTAACCTCGACTCCATTAGGTTAAATTAAACTTATAAAAACTGTTCAACTATCCCAACTACACTGGACACCACTGACTTTCACTAAATTGAGGACAAAATGCATTTTACAACACATATTCGTTTGTGTTCCAACTCTAAAGTCTTTGACTTTATATCTCTGTGTCTCCATGATAAATCTCTGCACATATCTCGACAGGGTGTCATTGATTTTCTGTTCTGCTGGATTTCTTTACGCTACATTATTTTATTTAATTACAGCACCCAGGTGGCTCACATACGGCTCCTTACATAATCATTATAATAGCACTTCATTCTGCGACAGTGCTGCTGTGTTTCTCTGCAGATGTGCACAAGTGAACACAACCACAGAGTTGCAGTATTTGTTATCTGCATATTGCAGTAATGAGCAATGTATGTCAAATCTTTTTACTGTTCCATGCCTATGACAAAGACTGTACAACAACAAACAAACAAAGACAAAATTTTAAGACATAATTATAACATATTTCTTAAAAGCAGGTAATCATGTTTTAATAATTACTTTACAATGTTTTTATTTTATTAATTCAGACATATGTGCCCTCTAGAAACCTGCGTTCTGCATCTCCATCTCAAAAAAGCACAAAGTCACTTTTACAGACTTTTAAATGAAATGTTCCCTCCTGGTGCAATTACCTAGGAGTCTTTAACCATCTTCAAGAATAGGCTTAAAACACATCTCTTCCATCTTTATTTGACCCTCTAACTTTAGCACTCACTATTCTATTCTTAAAAAAAAAAAAAAAATTCTAACTACCTTTCTAATCTTTTTGTATTCTATTTTCTTTTCTTTTATTATACAATTATATATATATATATATATATATATATATATATATATATATATATAAAAACTCTAACACTAGCTTGCTATATTCTTTTTCTATCCTATCTGTTTTCTTTTTATTTATTATATTATTTAAAATCCTTTGCTATGTGTACTGTGTTTAAGCTAACTGAGTTATTTATTACTTTTTTGATAAAAGCTTCTGCTAAATGTAAATGTAATGTATAATAATGTTAAATAACTGTAATGTTTTGTCAAAATGTTTGCTAATTTCTGTCCATAAATATCAGAAAAATGAACGACTGTAAAAGTAAAAATTAATTTTCTCTATAAAAAAAAAAAAAAAGCCAAATAAATAGTGTATTATACAGTTCTTTAGCCAAAGGGCGCCAAAATGATTGACAGACATTACAGGGCAGAACTAATCACGAGGCAGGGTTTCTGTTGTTAGTCATTACAGCCACAAGTGCCCATGACCACTTAAGCTTGGGAAGTAATTTGTTTTCAATGAGAGGGAGACTGAAGCTTGGCAGCTAAAGACAGCCTGGTTTGATGACTGTCATACTGACACAAAATACAGGAAACTGTGGGTTCCACAAATGTTTTGTTACTTACCAGCTATCCCAATTTACCTGATGCCTTCAAATACCTTTCTAGTTTTTCAGCGGAATTGAAAAATACTGACATTTTCACTTGGCGCCAGTAAAACGAATAGCGACATTTTGTTGAAATCGGTCATCAATCAAATGCACTAGTTACATTTGGCAGCACTCGTTAAATTAGAAGTTGGCTGCACCAGTTAAATTAGCGCAGACACCAAGTTACCTCATGTAAACATATTTAAAAAAAAACATTTTTTGGATTTAGCATGAAGGTGCATGTTATTTTAATTACATAACAGACACTGCAGAGTCTGGCTATTGTAGATTATAGAGGGAGACATTATGTCTGGTGTGCTGGAGAAGTCATGATGTCATGGCAAACTGAAATATGTACACACACAGACAGACAGCTGCCAACAGATCCAACAGACATGTCCTCAATCAAATAAAACAATCAGATTTCTTTCTTTATTGTATCAAAATGGCCTTGCAAAATCAGGCTTGTATTTTATTTCTGACAGGGTGTGAACAGATGGTTCATTTGACGTGAAAAGCAGGAAAGCTTAGCATGATTTGCCACCAGAAACAAAAACAGGCATCTTTTGAAAGCAAAAATGTTTTAATGCTGTGTTTTTATCATTAGGGTGGTTTAGATTTTTACTTTTGATAAGTTTTTATTATAATTAATATAATTCAGTATTATATATTCACCTTAAATAGTCCATAGTTTTAATTAGTTTTAGTCAGGAATTATACCATTCATATTATTCTGCTTAAGGTTAGATAGCACTTTCTTTGTTCTTGCTACATGTTTTCATTGGCTGCTTTATTGATGAAATGTTGAAGTCCTGACTGCCGTTTCCGACTGGTAAAAAAATACTGAGCTTGCTCCAAATCAAAAACACATGACCTGGATCTTACTAACAGAATTCTGGGAATTCAGAGGGGGAAGACGAAAGAGAGTGAGGGAAAGAGAGAATATATACTACATAAAGAGAGCAAGAGAGAGACTGTGTGTGATAAGGAGAAGAGAAAAACAAGGCATGATACAAAAATCTGCTGTTGGACAGGAAATGAACTGGCACAAAGCACTGCTGCGTGGAAAAGATATTTAGACAAAAATGCTGTACTTGCTGCCACATATATACACACATAACCAGACAAGTCACACACACACACACACACACACACACACACACACACACAAGTATGACCCTATTTGGGCATAAGCATAAGCAAGTGAGAGCAGAGTGATGTCTGATAGTTCACAGACACACTTTGCACTGCAGCAATGCAAAGATCTTACCTCCATTGTCTTTGAGATGTAGCGCAATCTTGGTGTCATCTATAAAAATAGATGAGAAAAGAAATAGGAGGAGGGAGAGAAAAAGGGAGCAAATATTAAAGCTCAATTTTATACGTTGACATCATACACTCTGGAAAACATCCTCATTTCATCAACAGCTGTAAATAGGTCACACATGTGTGTGATGGGCACATCAAGGAGATAAGGAAATATGTCTGTGATTGGAGAGCAAGTTTCGGATTTGTAATGAATTTTTAATGAGCAATCCACACCAAGATTCTTGAATATGATTTCTAGTGAGCTGAAGAGCTCCTGTCTGAGACAGACAGGTCAACAACATCTGCTGAAGGCAATTCTGCTGAGAACTGAAATGGAAATGAACGAAGTAGCACAATAACAGCTAATGCTGCTGTACTATTTACTGTAGCCAGTAGGGTTATAGCAAGATATCAACTTTCTCATTTACAGCATGTTACATGCTTTCATTCACACACCTGATTTGCTCTCATACGTTACATCGGGCTTAGAGATGAAGAGAAGAATGTGAAGGTTTGTTATTTCCAGATGACTGTAATAATCAAATTCACTCTGATAACATCGGGTTAATGGAAATGTCCTTAATGCTTAATTTATTACAACCCTACTGAATCAACTTGGAAACATAAAGTTAAGCAAAAAAAGTTTATTTAATATTTAAGGGAGAAAATGTTCATGTTGCGTCAAACCTGTATGGTTTGCTTTCTTCTGTGAAACACGAAAGATTTTTGTCCACACAATTGAAGTCAATGGTCACCAAGGCTGTTTGGTTAACAGCGTTCTTCAAAATATCCTAAAATAACATTAAAATATCTTTTGTGTTTAGAAGAAAGTCATACCGGCTTTGAACGACATGAGGCTGAGTGAACGATGACAGAATTATTATATTTGGTGGAACTGTGACAAACGCAGGTTTCCAATTATATAGTGCACAGCAGAATTGCATTTCTTTTTATAGTAAATGTACTTTAAATGTCCATAAATGTCTTGATTGTTCAATATGGACCTGTCAGCATTTTAATTCTGTTGAAATAATAACATAAGTTAACGAAACAACCAATCAGTAATAAATGAGGGATGAAGTGTAAACAAGAGATACATGCCTTTTCAATGACCTCATAAATCATTGCCCTATTGAGCATTCTGAGAAACTGTTAATGATGAACAGATTGTTTCATGCAGTTAATCACTTTAAGTGGACTTCTGGCAACCCTGAGACTAACATACTGTTTGTAGCCAGATCCGTTCCTGCCTGTAAAAACAGAGAGTGCTGGTGCCACTGAATCACATGCTCACAGCTAGCCAGCCTTTCCTTTTAAAACATGACAGAAGCAAATACTAACATCATCGTCTAGAAAAGACGGAAACATTGCTCAAAAGGACTGCAGAATTTCTGCAATAATAAGCAAATAATAATTAGACTTCTTCTCCATATTGACTTGTGAGCTAGACTCAAAAAGAGGAAGACAATGAAATGAGAAGTTTAATTTCTTGTTCTGAAATTTGGGTAAAACTACCGCACTCTAGATTTGAAATATTTATGAGTGTATGCATAATTCACAGACAAGATTTATAATTTAGACCGAGTTGTTTACTGTCTGATAATGTGTTTGCGCAAATCACAAAGAAAAACGGAGCAAAGCACACAACAGGAGGTCGAAGTTAAACAATGGTTAAGTGGTATGTGGTGTATTTTACACTGTATTTACTGTAAGTGTCAGTGATGAGCGTTATTATCTATTGTACCCCATTTATGAGCAAAGCCCTTCAGCTACATTCTGAATGTTTTTTAATACAGAGCGTTTCTTCTCCAGAAATTGATTTTCCCCAGACTCATAAAGAACAAATAAGCCTTTCTTTTTCCGTGTCTATTGATTTATGTAGAATCCATTTGTGCCCTCCTCACATCGTCCTGCTGCATTCTGACCAGGAGCAGTCACTTGTAACTAATGGTTTCCTGTCCTCAAAGGATTGTAAGATCAGTTTGTGTTCGTTCAGGTATGACGGTACCTTCTGTTGGTATGCTGGTGGGCATGTGTGATGGAGTCTGGGTAGACTGAGCCTCGGTAGTTCCTCTGTTTCCTGTGGTCTTCTTAGCAACTGATGCAGTGGTCAGCAGACTGAGATTGGTAGTACTGATGATGTCACAGGTGTTATCCTTAGTCTGCCGATGAAAGTCGGGTAAAGAGATATGAGATCTGAGATATGATCTGGATATGCGGATTAACATTCATTTTGGTACTGTAACATTAAATATGGCAATATTTAATTATCTAAAAACTATAAGGCTGTCATATTCATTTAATGGAGTTAATAAAATGTAAATAATATTCTAAACACACATTTTTCAGCCCTTTACTCGAATTCCATAAGGGCAATAAGATGCCAGTCTGTACATACAGTAAACCAACATCAAATACAAAAACATTTTGTGCAAAGAAAGTGTTTACGGTCAAAAATGTAAAAAAATACATCATCATACATGTTACTAATTGCTAATGGCCTTGTACAAGGCAGAAAGAAAAAGATAAAAAGGGAGAGAGAGAGAAACTGCAGATGAGTGTGTCTATCATGTAAGCACAGAGATTTAGGATCAAACATACACAAACATCCACGTACACACCTCATCTGGGCAATTGTTATCAACCCAGTCCTGCCGATGGCGATCAAATCCACTGGAACATCTGTCAATAAAAATTATAGCAGTCATTAGTATTTTACAGACAGCCAATAAACACACCATCATGAACTCCATCTTTTATAGATCGCTGACCAGTGCAGAAAAACCCTTTGAAATCTTTAACTCTTCTGAGAAACACCTCGAAAAAAAGGATTATGGGTTTAAAACAACAAAAAGGGCGAGTAAATCATGGAATGAATTTTCATTTATGAGTCTTCCAAGAAACTTCCATTAAGAATGCTCTGGTCAGTGTGGTCCAGTACAGGAAATAAACAGAGGACGGTCAACAGCAGTATATCACTAATAGATGCTGGCTTATAGAGTCAGGACTAGGCAGTACAGCTAGTATTTCTTTTCCTCCTCCCAGAATGGAGCACAATGGCCTCGCCTGCTTGGCATTCCTGATGTCCGCTGAGATACAGTCTCCCTTACCCCACATCCTTCAGCAATTCCCCATTCTCCATTCATCTTTTCATTTACTACAATTCACCATACACACATCTCCCTCCGTGTTTTTCTCTGATATTTTGGGGTTAGAAGAGAAGACACACATTTGCTGCCCAGTCCCTTCAAGGGTGTTAAACAAACCAGTTGTTTTTAATGTGTATGTGTGTTTTTGTGAGATTTTTAATTCGCTTGTCACGGCCCGTTATATTTGAACAAAAATCAAAGGATGCCATTCCTTTTTGTAATTGAAAAACAAATCATTTTATACAAGATTTGATATAAATGGAAAACCTATTAAATAAACATGGGAGAAATACTTTCATTTATCCAATAAGGTAATATAAACCGACAGTCTCTGAAAATGTTGTGTCTTAGATCAGCATTTTTTCAATGTGTTTTCAGACACAAACACAAGACACTGCTCTATACACAGGATGTGCTCTTGGGAGAGGAGCACCTTGACCAGTGCAGGCACGGGCCACTATAGTGTGTGTCCGACTCTCTAATGAAAGCTTTGGGTTAGAGATTTCATGACCCACAGACAGGAAGAGCTCTGCTAAGAGCAGCTACTGACTGAACACACACACACACACACACACCAGCCTCTAAAGGCCAAAGATTTGCCACAGAATACAGCCGCTGGCTTTGTGAGGCATTTCATTTCTACTTACTATTTTGTTGCTCTTTTGTAGTAGCAGCAATTTTGTAATAGTTAATTTTTTCTTTATTATCCTCACATTTTCATTTAGCTACAGTTTTATCCAAAGGAACTTGTTAATGAATAATACAATAATAATAATAATAATAATTCTGGTGAATAGGAGTGCACAGTATATTAGTATCATATCAGAAACAATGATCTGTTAATATATTTATATTAGACATTTCATTTTGTATGCTAATTTCCCCTATTTTTACATGAAGATTACCACAGTATTAATCCAAAGCTGAAACATGCTTTGTATATTGTTTTTAATTCATTTATCCTATAAAGTAATAATTGTAAAATACATTTATTTCATTCAGTTCAAATCTATTAACATATTTACTGACAATGTTGCTCGAGACTTGCGAACATAATAATGATAATGAAACTTTATTTATAAGTACTACAGTTCTTGTGCACAATGTGCATTTCTCAATATTAAGTTTAAAATGAGTTATAACATCACAATTGATGAGGACTGTATGTGTCACGGTTCTGTTTAGTTTCATTATGAACTTCGTTGTGTTTTCATGGACTTGTCATTGGTTTGCTTCAGTCACATGTCTTTTTGTTCAGTTTTCCCGCCATTCTTTAGTTGTCATGGTAATTCACTTAATTTAATCAGGTGTTCATTGTTATGGCGCTTATTTGTCTTGCATTTAAGTTGCTGCTGTGTGATCTTTCATTTGTCTGGTATTGTCTGTGTAATACACAGCTGTCTCGCAGTTTGGCATTCTGTGGATTTATTTAATAAACCGTGTTTAATTTTCATCATTGTCTTCATCCTTGGAATATTCGTGACAGTATGGTCTTTGAATAATATTGGTCTTTATTTAAAGTGTACCTGAAGTATACTTGCAATAGTTCCACTCTAGTACAATTAAATAGATTTCAGTATATGTTTAGTTGGACTTCAGCACAATTAAAGTGCATTAAGTTCATCTAATTGGATAAACTTTACCAGTTTAGTAAACCAAAAGTATAAATGCAGGGTATTTTTATTAAGCCCATAAATAGGTAAGTGTATTTGTAGCATACTTAGTATGAAATGTATTTTAAATACATTTAGGTATATTTATTTTCCATTAGGGTAGATTAAATCCCATGACATGAAAATAATTATCCACTTCAGACCAAAAATCAGTGAACCCCTACTAGGAAGAAAGTATCATGACAAGTGGCCCAAAGTACAAAATGTACAAACTAGATTTCAAATGATTTAATTATTCAGTGAACAAATTTGATTTCGTTTAATTTACTTTTGTAGCTTATTCATGGTCATTAGGTCTTTCTTTCATTTTCTCTCCCAAGCACTGATGAATCATACAAGGAAGACAAGTAAAACTGAAATATATATCTGTAGATTTGAGGCTGCCTATGGTGCCGGTCACATTCTTCGTCAGCACTTCTCCAGCCTTTCATAATCTCATTTACATGTTAATGGCTGCAAAAGCAGTCAACTCAAATTTATTCTGATCCAGTAATAATCTGACCTTCAGGGTGAAAGAATGCTTTTCCAAATATGCAAGTCTAGGTTTTTGATGCACATAATCATTACTAATAAACTCATATGTTAAAGTTATTTCATTACTTCAGAGTAATGACATCTGAAGGATATTAGGTGCAACACTTTGCAACAGTATTACAGTTTTCTGTTCAGTTAGAGCTTGTTTTTGTGTGTGTGTCAACTGCATCAGATTACACTTTGTCTGCTCTCTCTAAAGACAAGGGCTAAATTGTTGATAAATTGCATTGGGAGGAGCAGACTGTCAGTTATTAGCTTAAGTCAACTGAGTCACCTGCATTTACTGTTTCATTAGTCTGCTCTTTTACTCTCTCCCTCTCTCACACGCAAACACACAGCCTTAATCAAGCCAAAAAAAGCCCCTGACTTTAATTACTCCAGCAATTTCTTACTCTACATTGTTTCCATAACCTCCAGCCAAACAAAAATGGTTATGCATATTTATGAAGTCTGCAGATAAGTCCCTTGTCTACCAGAAGATGATTCTAAACTCAGCGTTGTGATTTAATTATACAATCCTGCAGGATTCCTAGAGTGGATGGAAAAACCAAGGTCCCACTGACATTGAAAGATGTGCTTGTGCTATGCATTATTATTTTGGGTACGTAATGATTCAGAAAATAACAAACTGCACTGAAAATTGTTACAGCTCAATAAATGTGTGCAGCACATATGCACTTGATAAAGGGAAAAAGTTAAACTCCTCTAACACAAGCGAACTGACCTTTTTCTCTCTCTGCCATCATAAACTAAATCGCACAATAAACACTGGGATTTCATATTCCTGTGTATGCATGCGTGTGGGTGTGCATGTATGTGCTCCAGAATGAGAGCGAGGGATTGAAAGAGTAGACAGATGGAAGGATTGCCAGGAAAATAAAGCAGAAGGAGGTTGGGTGTCTCGGTCTCGTCTGTTCTTTGGTATGTGATCTACAGAGAAAAGCTGTCTGGGTTCGAGAGGTGAGGGTCCGGGCATGAGTCAGCAGGAATGTGTCTTTATTTTCCCTCTCCCTCACTTTCTCTGAAAAAAGTGGTCTTGGTTTAAAAGATTCTCTGCAAACATTTAAAGCACTATTACTAAGAAAAATGCAATGCAAGTAAATGCAAGAGACATTGCGTTAATGGTTTACACATGATGTTTACAATTCGTTTCAATTTTTAGGCCATCTTTATATACAAAGGCAATCTTGCAACATTGTGACTTGCTGAATTAGAAGTGGTGAATTATCTCCACATCTTGTGAATGTCTGTGTTGAGAGTGCTTGTGTTTCAGCAACTGCTGACAGAACTTGTAAAATGTAAATTATTCCCCTAGTTCATTGCACCACCTCAAGGCAAGCGGTCTGAGAACAGGAAAATGACGTTAGAATAGGGAAAAGAGAGGCGGATGAAGAGAGGTTTGTTTTCTCACCTATTGAGCCGGTGACACCAGCTGCAGTTGAAGTTAATCTGTGAAGTTATGCAAGAAGTGCAGCTTGTGAACTGAAGACATGCTGCGGAAAAGAAAAAAAGACGGAGAAAATGCATCAGCACAGAATCAATCACAAATAGAACAAAAGGCTAATAGAACAATGAACTGGATTTCCATATAACTTGTGATAAAAACTCTAATATAAAATCTGATATTGCAGATAAAGAGGTAGAACAAAATAAGCTTCTGTTGGGTACATCACATCATTCTTCTATAGTTCTATTAGCTTAATGTTTGTGTGTGCATGTATATTGTGTGTGTCCATTGGCTTACTGGGTAGAGGCATCATTTCTACAGCTGTACTGCTTGTAATTTTGGTTTTTAACAGTTCCACTCTGTGATACTCATATATAGTCTTCCTCCGCACATCTAGAGGCAAACAAACACACATTACCTTCACCATGTGAAGCATTTGGGTGTTGAAACTTCTGAAGCACAAGCCAAAAGAGAAAGAGTAACAGCATTTTTCTGTAAAGTTCTGTCTTTTATTTCATATTGTATTATTGTAATGTATTATCAGAATCATGAACACTGGTTTGTAGTGCAGCTAGTTTTGTTATTTACTGCACTTTGTTCTAATTATTTACCAGGAGCAGCAAATGAATCTAATATCTTTCATTCATATTAAATTGCTTACTTCCACACTGAATAATCCACATGCTTTTAAACAAGACGTCATCCAAATTTTTTAAATTGTCCTAATATGAAGACACAAATTCACATGGACATGTCTATCACTGCACAAATATGTGGAGAAGTTTGATTTCATGTTAAATCATGAGATCCATTACCAAAAAAGTTATGTGTGCTCAGTAATGATCTGTATCTGGGCTGAAAGTGACAAAACCCACATTAGGCCACTGTCTGAGAACTTAAGTGTACTGATTTTAACACTCTTCACCAGCATTGGGATGCATGATTCACTGTTATCACATATTTGTGAATTCAGTATATTTCACTGAAAGAACTATTCACATTGTTGCCAGTGCTAACAGGAGAGAATGCTTAATACACTGTCTTACAGAAGCTCTTATACAATATACTGTTACACATAAAAACAAAAAAGACCTGTGTGTTCCCTAAACAAATTAAGTCAACTATAAAGATTACTCTGGTATCTCTTACCCAATAAAATGTTACAATTAAAATAGAAATAAAAAAGAACTACACTGCTAAAGGCTATCACTGTGCTGTGCATTGGTTATGCAGCACTCTTACTCCCTATGAATCCCTTTGAAGACAGAATGGACTTTTCATCATTTAAACGTATTGCTTGATCAACCTACATCTGAAAGTAATTCAGTATATTATAGTCTTTGAGTTAAAGTTAAGCCCCCATCATCGACATACGCTGTATCAAATGCATGTACACGCATGCATGGATATAACTGCACATATAGATGCATCTAGTAATACATCATCATCTACGTGACTGGTAGCTGAATTACCTAAATGCAGTGAAATGGAAAATTGAAACAGAATGAAGAGAGGATGGGTACTGTAGTAGGATTTCTATATGTGTATGTATGCGTGTAGGTTTGATTAAACTAGCTACAAAGAAAGAGTTTCCAAAATCTCTCTGCAAATTTAGTGAAACATGTAAAAACCCCAACATTTTCAGTGGTTCTGGATATGTAAAACTCTTACAATTAAATTTAAGTTTATTGGTGTCTAAAAGTTTGTGTAAAGAGTTGGGGTGACCTCTGTATAAAAACACGGTCCTTTTTAATAGAATGAAACCAATGTGTGTGTGTTTGTGGGTGTGTATATGGCTTTTCATGTGTCGCCTCTCTGGATGAATGTGTACAGCAGGGGAAAAGCTCCCTGATAAAGTGAACGTGTATGTGTTCAGCTGAGGAAGTAGCTGTCTGACCTTGCTGAAACCGACATCGTTGGAGTATTAATACATAAAAGAGCTGCTAAACTTTAAGACAGGAAATTGTAGCTTGTTCAGTGCAGGCTGTTTTTCTCTTCCTGTGGGTAATTACATTTCTTGCCCATGGGGTGTCACAAAACTCCTTCGTAGCATGCTGATAATGCCTGGAGATATACATGTGAGTCCTTATGCATCTTAAACAGTGTCACCTGATGAGTCTCCAGACACTAATTAGAGAAAGAGAGGCGAGACCCACGAAGGCTATTACCGCTCTCTCCTTCCCCTCAGAGCTGTCGCTCTCTCCTTCTCATATTGTAAAAGCCTGACAGACAGACAGAATGATGCAAATCCTGCCCTTTCACAGCAGACAGTCCCAAACAAACACAGACTCACATACGCTCGGAGAGAATAAGCTGTCATGGAAAATCATGAGCCTCCATTCATGATGTTCTGACAGCAAACACATCCTCTCCTCCTGTTCTCTCTCACACTCACTCGCTGCCCAACTCCAGACATATTTATCTGCTAAATTTGTTTCTCCAGCGCAGCCGGGTTTGGTCCTGCTGGGCTCACTGTTACTACGACATCAAAGACTTTTCCTGCTTGGCACACCAGACAACAAACAGACAGCTTGAGAAGGGAGGAGGATGGAGCTTTGAGATCATCCCTGAAGTAATCGACGGTCAGGACAAACATACAGTATTCAAACATACTTTCTGATGGGCGGAACAGCTCCTGTCACATTCAGTCATCAACTCAAATCTCCAAAAACACACACACTTGGAATACAGAATGCAGATGTTTACTGGTGTTACGCGTTACGTTGACTCACTGGGGATCTGCTGAATCTTATGGACCACCACAAAGGCATCAGACAGGCCAACCTTCACCGGATGATTGACAGAGCTGATCTTTGCAATCTGCACCGGGACCTGAAATGAAAGCACATACTAGTTAATTCATCCATCAATGACCTGAAGAGGTACAGTTAGATGGCTACAAGGAAAGCGAGAAAACAAAAAAGGAAGAAAGAAAGAAAGAAAGAAAGAAAGAAAGAAATGGAGTGAGCAGAGACTTGGTGAGAGGAAAAATCCAAATTCAGTTAGGAAGTTTGTGGGCTGAAAATGCTTTGCAATAATCAAATAAATCTCAACAGCATTTACAAGAATGTCTTCTGACTAGAGTGTTACAATATCTCTTTATATATTTCTAAAAACAAAGCTACATATTTTATTTTGTTTCATTTTGCATAACACTATATAGTGTGTGTGTGTGTGTGTGTGTGTGTGTGTGTGTGTGTATACATATATATATATATATAGAGAGAGAGAGAGAAAGGAATAAATATTAGAAATTTAGATATGTATATAATAAATACTTAACAAAATATGCATACAATAAATTATATTTAAATAATATATGTATTTAATATGAAACAAAAATACATAATATATAAAAAGGTTGAATATAGTTGATTTATGTATTTCACACTTGACTGCACATGATTTGTGAAACTGTTTTAATATTTTAACTGTACCGGATACTTCACTTTGCCATTACATGGTACCTGACCATGTTTGTATGTGGCAAACTGAAAAGAGAGTGACATTGACACATTCACACAAACTCTGATGGAACAGGAAGTAATCACAGAAGAGCCGTGTCACAGACAGAGAGAGAAATAGAAAACAGGATGAAAGACATATGGAGGAAGAAAAGAAAAAAATAGCCTTCAGACCTCTTTGTAAGCAAAGACAATTCGTCCATCGCTGTGTAATGTGGCCTGGAAGGTGAAACTTCCTTGATTATAAGAATCCTGAAGATGGACGTGATCCCACTGGACAACTAGAGCAGTTCCTAGGAAACATGCACACATGCACGTAATATTTCAATATAATTGTACATACTAATAAGAATACATTTAATATTTTTATTCTCTACTAACAATACAGTTTCAGCTTCTGATCACCGCTGTAAACAAGAGCATCTGGAAAACAACATGACACATTTGATTTATGGCAAGTCGAGGTACAGTGTTTTTGATGGTTGTGTGTATTTGAAGATGGGAAGGTCTGACAGATATATATTGGATATTTCTGTTCCAATATATTTGTTCATTATATATTTCTGTCAGATAGGACATCCTCTGTCTCTCTCACACATACACACACACACACACACACACACACACAGCCCGGTGCATCTGTCTCTTACCATTGTCAAAATAGATGACAGTGGAGTTTCTGGAGAGACTGGGGTCAAAGTTTGCCATAAGTGGAGCGATAAATTGTGTCGCTGTCAACATTCGGTGAACCACATCTCCTGTGTAGATGAACCCTGAAAACACAGAAACACACACACCATCAATAAACCTTTACAATACATATTCATAATATCAAATAATAATCAAAATACATTTCAAATCTGATCTTCAGGATGGAATTAAGATAAAACCACTCATTTTGTTTATGTGAAAAAATAGAAGTTTTTTTTTTGGCATCAATGCATGAACATGTGCTTGTCTTTCTACTCTTTATCTCTGTGGTCTCCTCCTTTCTCATCAACGCGTCCTGGCAAACAGCCTTGGCCTGTCTCCAAAGTGATTAATACTCTAATTAGCCATATAAATGCCTCCTTCCATCCCACTCCCAGAAAGGAGAGAGGACCTTCCACACATACATAATCTAAAATGTGTCTTCAGCATTTGTCTGCTTAAATCAATGCAAATCTTTCCACAGGAATTTAGCCAAGCTGGACTAAGCTGACCAACTCTGCTTACCCTGTAAACACAGAGCACTTAAAAACTCATTATATTCAATTCAACAAAATTAAAATAATTAAGACTGGGCTCGCTATTATTTGACAACAAAAGAACATTAAAAAGAAAAACAAATACAAAAAAATGACTTATTATAGCAACATTATAGCAATCTGCCCAAAACCATTTTGAAATTGCTGATCAGTAAAGTTGTCCTCGGATATCCAAAAAGGGGACCGCATGTTAACAATTGGAGGGGTCAGTGTGCCAGCCCATCTGATCAATGTGAGGATACCACATCCAATTTCAATTAAAGTTCTATTAAACACCCATTAGGCACTTTATTTCCACATATTTTCTCACTTTTTACTTAAAATAAGTCCCTTCCAGTTGATATGATATGGGAAATGTAATCGGAAATCCACTCTCCTTACTCTTTGGGTTTCTTTATCAATTTTGTCTGATTGAATGAGACAACAGAGTTACTACAAAACACCTTTGAAAACAAAGCAGGCTATTTGCATAAACACTATTTAAATAAACACTCACCAGTTCTGTTTATTACAAATTCTTATTAAAAATTCTTAAGGCAGGAAAAGAATGTCTTATACAGAACATTTTTTTTTCGCTCCTGAAAACACGGCTTCACTGGGAAATTCAGACCAGTTGTGTTTCACCGCTTACAACCGCAGAGAGATGACTGATGTAATTACAGGGAGAAATTATAGGCAGTTTTCTGTCTCTATCTTTCCTTCACTCTCACAGCTTCATCTTAGACACATTCCAGCAGCCAGTGAGTCACATGAACCGCAATCATAATAAAAATCCCCACACATGCCCTCATATCTCCATCTTGCACGGTCAGCTGTTATTAAGAGGAACCTCTCACGGCTGATAAACACAGCCTGATCCGCGAGAACACTGTGACTCATAGTCAAGCCTTTATGCCTACAAGCAAGAACCAATCAATTATATATTCATCTCTAAGCTCATATAGATCATATGTTCTGCTTCAGCCGTATAATACTCATATCGCATGAAGGCAGGCAGACGCTCTCTTATAACCTCATCATTGGACAGTTTACTTACCGCCGGTTGCAACAGTGACCTCTCGCAGCAAATGCCCATAAAATGGGAAATCAAAGGAGAGATTGACCCGCTGAGGATGAAAACAAGACAAAGTTTAGCTTGCAATTATAAAAAGATCTAAACAATAAGCAGAATCAATATAAAACTATTAATCAGAGACAGTGTGAGAGAGGCAGTGATTACAATAAAACATACAGCAAGTGTAGATCTAGACAGACTCTATGGACTCATTCTGTGGTCAGCTAAAGCAAACATAACTCTGCTAATAAATTTGACTTCTGTCCTAAAGCCATGGTGCGCTTCTCTGCTGCGGTTTCTTTTGTTTGGAAAGTGCAATGTGAGGATATCGCAGTCTGTTCCAGTAATGGGATGGCGACACACCAAAATCTGATCCCATTTCAGAGAAATGTGGCATTTGAGGATCAACACTTGGTCTGTTGCTTTCATAACCCACACAAACAGACAAACCCATCCACAAGCAACAAATACAATGATTTTTTTTTTCAAAAAGCGAACAGTAATTGTTCTTGAATGTAGTTATTTCATATCATTTGCATTTAAGAAGATGTGAACTGCTTTCTGTTTGCGTCTGAGAGATGATGAATGGATGAATGAATGAATGAATGAATGAATGAATCATGTCTTACCGCTGCTTGTCGGTGCGTATTGGACAGGATGCCATGAATCTTTACCTTCTCCTTGTCCATCTGATTGATATTTACCCATAATTCTTTGCTCATAGGGTCAATGGAGCCATAAGTCTTTGAGGTGTAGTAGTTATGATCTGTGTCCTCCTGTGGGAAGATACCAGACAGCCAGTCAGGTTAAAGGACACAATACTTACTGTCAAGAAATTCATAAAGGTCTGGAACAGCATGTGAACTATCACTTTAATAAACACCCCAACACAATCCATTTTTGTTTAAAGTAGGATTTTAGCAACCAAGGGCCACAAGCCCGTTCTGATTATCACATCACAAACAAATACCATTTCAGGTCTTTCAGTATTAAAAACACCCAAACACTCTCCCGAAAGAAAAATCGAAGAGAGGTGTTTACTGTTAAGACTGAGCCAATCTCTGTTTGTTTACATGTATTTTCAATGCTGATCACATTTTTACGAGGGTCACTGAGAGTTCTGCTGAATTGAGTGTTGCTCAGGAGCACCTGTATAGCTGTCTAGTCTCTGTCTGGAAAATATGATGATAACAAAACAGCAAAAGGTTCAAGTGAGTTCTTTTAGCCCAGTGCTCCCTATCCACTTAGGTGAAAAGAACAAAGAGTCAATCATTTCACCAGCTGGGTGAGAGATTTGAGAAAGAGGTGACTGAGACACCACAATGTCCTAATAAATAAGGCCTATATGTGCTGAGATGTGTGGATTTATGTATGTGAGTGTACACATACAGCACTTGCAATCAGAAGTTCCTGGTATTGTATTTTTAAAAAAAAAAATTTATGAGCAAATTTGACAATATAAAACTTTGACGTTTTAACTAACTGAACAGTTCTGCAGATTACATATGCCGAGCAAATGGATGGAAAATCTGAGTGCCAGGAGAAACACAACCCATGATGACTGCTGATTAGTAACAGCATAATGCTTTGGACAGGGACAGAAGAACATGATCAGCTAACGGAAAGAAAATCAGCTCAGAGAAATTGTATCCTTCAATTTACTGACCATTACAAATCATTTTCTACAAAGGCCATCATCAGTGATCCAATTATTATACATCTCAGGCTTTTAAAAAACAAACCATAATTAATATTTTGTCTACCAATTAGTCTAATGCATGAGAAAAACACTTGATCACATGACCAAGGCTATGAGCGTGACATGTTTATTCATGAGATATGGAGTAACAGTGTTTTGGATGAACCAAGTTTGAATTTTTTTCTGTTCCCTTTTCTCCTCTACAATATATTCTTGTCCCTGCTCCACTGTCCACTGTCCTGTCATAATAAAGACAAAAAAGCTTTAAATATACCATTACAAATATATTTAATTCCTGTATGGACACATGCTCTGTGAGTGGAAGACATGATCCATGACAAAGTAACAATCCAAAAGAAGACACCTAGAGCATGAATGAAATAACCTTAGATCGATCTGTTGTTGTTTATGGAGCAAAGAAAGGCTGTCTGTAAAACCCTGGGAGGAAAACACTTGATCATAAATGTCTACACTGTCTTATCAAGCAGCCTGGCACCGAGGAATTCAGCATGGAACTATATGAATAACAATTCTCATAAAGAAAGAAATGTGTCAAAGTTAAGAAGAGGTGAATATAAGGTACGTAAACTTTGACAGTTTTATCTGTTGAAGTGCAAAAGCAGAGCTGAACAAAAACCTAAAAGGCTAAACCAAAGCCTGAGGCCATGTCGTAAAAAGCAATAGAAATTCAGTCCTTTGAAACTCACAAAATAAAAAATGACAGAAGCACTTTGTTGTGTGTGAAATAAATGATGCACCAGGTGTTATGTGTGTATGAGTGTTTACACAGGAATGTGTTTGTATATGGGAGCTGGTAGGAGTTCAAACACTAAAACTCCATCACACAGACCTTGTAAAGCAACATCAAAGGAAACAGCCAGTGGACAAAAAACATTTGCAACTACTGTATACACACAGTGCTCTGAAGTAATTATCATACGGGAAACTAATTCAATACTAAAAAACTGTGTACGTATGTGCATGATGTTTTTCATATGGTTAAAATGATCACATAGATGTATCTCATCTTCTCATTGTACAAATTAGAGTTGAATTAGTCCAGCCACCAAGGTAAAGCCGAATTATCAGTACCCATTACTCCAGTCGTCGGCGTCACAGGGTCCCTTAGATAGATATAGATAGACAGAGAGATAGATAGATATTTTTGTTGTTTGTTTATTCTGTTATTTAAGATATATTTTATTAATAAAGGTTGTTATTTTTAAAGGGATCTCATTTCTTGTTTTACTTGATCTTAGTGCTGCGTTTAACACCATAGATCATGACATACTCATAGATCGAATACAAAACTATACAGGCATTCAAGGCCAGGCTCTAAGATGGTTTAGATCCTACCTGTGCGATCGCTACCATTTTGTTTATTTAAATAGGGAGTCATTTAATTTATCACCAGTAAAATATCGAGTGCCACAAGGATCTGTTCTAGGTCCTCTGCTATTTTCAATATACATGTTGCCCCTTGGTAATATTATTAGAAAATACTAGATTAGTTTCCTCTGTTATGATGATGATACTCAACTATATATATCTCAACGAGACCAGATAAAACTTCTAAATTATCTAAGCTAACAGAGTGTGTTAAAAATGTAAAAGAATGGATGACCAATAATTTTATCCTTTTAAATTCGGATAAGACAGAGATATTACTTATTGGACCAAAAAACAGTACACATAATCTAGTAGACTACAATTTGCAACTAGACGGATGTACAGTACGTTACTTCCTCTACAGTCAAAAATCTGGGTGTTATATTAGACAGCAACTTCCATCTTAGAAACATTGCCAAGCTACGAAATATGTTAACTGTTTCTGATGCAGAAAAGCTAGTTCATGCATTTATGACACAAAACGCTGGACTTTTGGTAGTTCCTAGGATAGCAAAGTCCACTAAAGGAGGTAGTGCTTTTTCACATTTGGCTCCAAAACTCTGGAATATCCTTCCTGATAATGTTCGGGTTTCAGACACACTCTCTATGTTTAAATCTAGATTAAAATAACATCTCTTTCACCAAGCATTCAAATAATGCATCTTATAATTTGTGACTGCAGTTGTATCTGATCCAATGTGCATTAATATTCTTTAGCTTGGGTTAAACTCATTCATTTTACTTGGTTGGAACAGCAGCTAAGCTAATGATGTCTCTGTTTGTTTTTCTGTTTTGCCACGGGTAACTAGGATTTACACAAGCTCCAGTCTGGACCCAGAACACCTGAGAAGAGATGATGCCCACCCCTCAGAGGACCCCAGATGATGCTAACCCTGAAACAACATACAGAACTACCAAATATTGCTACAAATGTGATTGCGTCATATAATAATTGCTGATAATAGTTTTCAACATCTGGTTGACTACGTCTTGTATTCATTTTTATGAATATTTCTGTCATATGCACACTGACAGTCACCACTGATAAGCTACCACTAAATATTGTAGAAACTAAATTTTCTGTAAAGTTGCTTTGCAAAGATTTGTATCTTAAAAAGCGATATACAAATAAACTTGGCCAGGATACACCAAGCCGACTTCAAAGAACTTCTGGAGATGGTCTTGTCGCCTCGCGCCGACAGCACTGAACCAAAATCTGCACTTGAACACACCACGCAGACCACAGCCGATGGCAAATTAACACGTACATTCTGAGCCTACATTAGAGGAATTAACTGTTTATATCAGTTGCTATCAATAGCAAATATCGTTTAAAAAGAGAAAACGAAACAAAGATATACGAGATATACGCAAATGCAAACAAAGCAGCACTTGCTTACCATTTTGAATATTAGTCCCCTGTTAATATCGTCAACAAAGATGACGATAAAAAATTATTCCTTAACAAATATTTTTTTTCTGTGACTAAGATGAGATGTTGACAAGCTAAAACTAATATATGGTGATAAAAACTATGACAAAATGTATGCATAGTCTCTGTTAAAAAGACGAGACGGGACTATAATGTTATTTGAGAACTAACAGACATTCAAAATACATTATAGGCTATTGTCTTGTCCTTCAAAATGTGCGTCCCTGTCACTGGATTGCAATCGGATAAGGTGCATTCGCATATCTAGTCTCAGTATGGCAGCCTTAGTGGATGGATAGACTACCAAACAGCGAACTAGAGATATGAAATAATGGCCTCTACATCTAAAGGGATAGGGATAAGGTAACCAGACATCCCATTTTTCCCCGGGAGTCACAATTTGTTGTCGATTAACTTTAAGTTAGTGAAGGTGGGATAGGTGGAATTGCGCTGATGGAAGTGCTCTCTCTTGCGCAAGCTCCACTTCTTCAGTTCTCATATACAGCACGCGATCAAGTTCTCAGCGCTCAATACACACACAGCTATGCAGAGCCAAAGGGACCAAAAACACATTAATTTTTATGGGAATTTAATGCGTAAATGACACGTATTTAAATGCTGTAGCTACGCCGTAGGCTATGTATAGTATGCCTTAGCCTGACGTGCACCTCTCCAAAAATCTGTGGATTACACCAACAACATGCCCGTGGACCACCATATCACCATATAAAGTCTGCCCCACCCTCCCTGGACCCCTTTCAGTTTGCATACCGATCCAACCGCTCGACCGATGATGCCGTCGCAACTGCCCTCCACTCAGCACTCAAACATCCGGACAAAAAGGACTCATACATCAGAATGCTGTTTATAGACTTATAACAGTGTCATTGGTTACTGAGGACTTGGGTCAAACCACATCTGTGAGCTTAGGGGGGGTATACCATTTATACACTAGACAACCACCATTTAACATGCTATAGATCAGCTTATTCAGCCTAATTATTTTGTCTTTTTTCTTTAATTTTTTTGTACAGCCTTTTTTGTAAATAAACACATAGCGGCCATTCTAGATTTAATAGTGATCAAACTTCAAGGGTTAGTAACTAAGCAACTAATCGGGACATTTGACCCAAACTGATTTTTAACGCGTACTTCACGTGTATTTAACATGTATTTCACGTGTATTTAACGCATTTTTAACACGTTGAATACACATACTTAACACAGAGATTTTTGACGCGTTTATATGCGTTTAACGTGTTTTTGACAAGTTAAAATTCACATGTTTTTGGACTCTTTGGCTTTCCATACACAGCTGTCCAAATGTCATGTAGAATATTTCACGTAAATACAGAAAACTACTGTATCTGTAAAAATTCGGACACGAAAGAGAAGAAATTGCTGAATAAAGACATTATTTTTGTTTTCTTTGTGCACAAGTATTCTCATAGCTTCATGACATTACGGTTGAACGTATGAACTGATGTCACATGGACCATTTTATCAATGTTTTTTTCATTTCATTCTGTTTGAATGACCTCTTTGGAAAAATGTATATTTTGTTAAAGTGTAAAGGGTACCATTATTTGGGAGCTGTTCTCTGCATCGTCATCAGCCAGTATACCAGGTGAATCCTGAGAATCCTGAGGCTTCGAACTGTCTTGACTGGCTTTGTTACTTTCCTTTGGGAGGGGCTCCTGGAGAAGCCAGCGTTTCCTCCTCAACAGCTCCACAGTGACATCATCATCCTGTGTCCATCCCCGAAGAACTGAATAACCAGCTCCTGGAACAACACAAAACAACAGTCAATCCTATGAGCATGGGAACATTTTGACATTACATAACACAAAGCTTCATTTTGGAAGAAATGATGCTTGTTTTTTTGAAAATGCAGACAGAGTTCCTTCTTCAAAGCTTATTACTAAAGAGGTTTACAGAGGACATGAGAATTGGTTTCAATGCTTGATTATGTCAAATAAGATCCAGAGAAGCATCATTTCTCTCACTACTGGCTCTCACAGTTGAAACATTACACACACGCTTATGCATTTTTTGATTGGTTTATACAAACACTAAAGCATCACTTTTTCTTTATTTTCCCTGTCTCACTCTGCAATAAAAACAGCTCCATTTTGTTCCACATTAACCTGTTTAACTTTAGTCGTAATAAAGAAGATGGTCCAATGTACTCCTGACACTTGGTTTATTGTTAAACTGAGGCATGGTGTTACAATGATACACCAAATGGCTTCTGTGTGAGCCGAGGGTGAAAGGCAAAGAAATGTTGAGCCAAGAGTCTCAGCCCATCCCAATCTGCTTTTATTCTTCTTTGGTCTGTATATCTCTCTTTATGTGCCTAATCTCTTTCTCTTATTCACCCACAAACACATACACTGGGCCAAATTCCTATGCAAATCAAGCCTCATATGATCAGAGTTTAATTAAACCTTTTATTTACTTTGTTCTTTAGTCCTCTCATTGGAAATAAAGATGTGAAAGATGATGGGAGTGTGTACGCTGAAAATCAGGGCCAAAGTTGGAATCACAAAAAGCAGTTCATAATGTGATTGAGTAGACTAAACAAAAAAGAGGGACCAATGAATCAGCCTGGAATGTGGGTTAGTGCTCTCCGAACACCTAAAATAAATCTAAACTAAATGTCCAAAAGTTTCCTGTAGTATACATGGACTTGTGTGCAATGTGGCAGTAAGTTGGGTAGGAATATATTTAGCATTGGCATTCTCTACAAAGGGATGAAGGGACAACAGAGACAAAAATTAGCCAGAAAGATTTTCAATTCTCGGTCTACTTCTCACTACAGCTTGCAGGGTTTGGTCTGTATACGAATATGAACACTTCTGATTAGCATGCAGCAGCTTTCCTCTTGCCTGAACCAGAGCTCACACTCATCCTCTCTTACTTGCTTTAAACACAATTTAGTTAGTCGCTTATAAGACTAAGTGTTTAGGATAATAAAATATTTAACTGTGACGGAGAGATTGAACCATTTGTGCTAAAAACTCTTCTGACAATACAAATATGCTACTCTTCAAAAGTTTGGGGTTATGTTTTTTTTAAGTGTTGCGGAAAGAAGTATCTTATGCTCAACGAGGCTGCATTTATTTGATCAAAAATACAGTCTACTGTAGTTCACAGTTTGTGTAGTGCCCAAACACAACACTCCTCCTCGTTACAATACTCCTCTTTCGGGACTTTATTTCAAGAAATTGTAAGAAATTCTTCTGGATATAAGACTGAGTTCTGGAAAGAGGATCTTAATTTCCTGCAGAAATATTGCTCTGATAATCCCAGCAAACATCTCTTCATTCACATGAGCATCTAATCGGTTCTCTGCACTGAAAAACAACCCAAGTGAGAAAGAAAGGGGAAAAAATGCACAACTTGCAGAATGCACTTTGTTTCCAAATCATCATGGTCTACTGTTCCTCCTTTAAACCCTCGATGTGAGAAAAGATTCCCAGAGCCAAGTCCTTCTGTAAAGCCCATTATATATAACAGGTCAATGAGGATTTAGAGAGGCGGCTGTCACTGACTTTTATTGTCGCTGAGTGGAAATCAGTGTCTGCTCGTGACATGCTTTGAAAAGCCACCGCAGCAGGGACAGGATCTCTTTCTCTCATGCTTCTGCTTTCTTTTTCCTGCAAGACTAAATCCAGTCCCACATTTCCCTCTCTTTCTCTGGTTCGGAGTGTAAGGTACCTTTCTTTTCAGCTCTTAAGATGTCCATGAATAAATGACTGAACGAATGCCAAGCTATACATACAGATGATGCAACATAAACTTTGAACTACAAAAACTTTCCTCAAAAAATCTTCCACACCAATTGGAAACAAGCTAAATGAAGTTCATATTTTCATAAAATGTATATTCTAATGGGAGGAAAGGAAGAAGAACCGGTGTGTGTGTGTGCATTACCCATAAGAAGGGAGAATGTGTATCTTTATGTGTATATAAATGACAGACAGAAGAAAGAGAGAGAAGGAGGGTGAAAAATGTACCCACAAATGTGAATTTCCCTCTAGTCATGTCTAAAATGATCAAAATGACTGATATATTACTCCTAATTAATCTGAGGAGGACAGCTGGAGGGAGAGAACAAAAGGGAAACGGCGGAAAACAAAAGTTAATAGACCACATGCATTTATCTTGAGTCACTGCTCTGGAACAAAAGAAAACAAAAAAAAGTAATATGAGGTACCGATGTATAAAAGAAAGAAAGGGGGCTGGGGGAGGGCTGCTGGGGTTATGGGGTTCAAACCTATTCATAGGGCACTTTAAAGTTCAAATCCATTACAAACACTCTAATATATAGTGTATGAAACTACTAGCTGCAGAAGTCTAGAAGAGTTTGATTGATTGGCTCGCTCTCTCTCCAGCTACTATATGAAGCAGACATATTAGTGTGTGTGTAATTACAGAGAAGGTGAAGCATGCTGGAACAAGTCACCTGAACTCAGGAGACACACAAACACCTCTATATGTGAAAACATATCTGACCATGCCATCCATCTTTATCAAACCTGAGCCCAAAGTAAATTAACTTTATATATCTTTCAAAGGGGTTTTTTTTTTAGAGAGAAATGAATACATTTATTCAGCAAGGCACATTCAATTGATCAAGAGTGACAGTAAAGGCATTTATAGTGTTATATTACAGAAGATTTCGATTTCAAATAAATGCGGTTCTTTTGAACTTTCTGTTCATCAAAGAATACTGAAAAGGGGAACATGTCCACTTCCACAAAAAATACACAGCACAACTGCTTTTATCATAATAAAAGAAATGTTACTTAAGCACCAAATCATTATATTTAAATGATTTCTGATATTAGTTTTACTGTACAGAGAAACCCTTATAAACTATGGGACAGACTAAATTTCTGTTTAAATGGTCGGTAAAAACATTTTTACATAAATGGACACATTTAATTCAGTGAGTATTTAGAAGAATGGTTTTACATAGTTATAAACATTTCATGAAACGTTCTGCTCATGTTTCAAGAAAGTGTGTGTTTTTAAGTCCAGGACCATTAATGAGAAATATTCAATCATCAGTACCACTAAGGATACATTTGTCTCAAGTATTTTAAGATCTTTGAAAGGGACATCCTCCTATAATTCTACACAATTATGATATGGTTTATATATGTTTGTAACAAAGTGTTCACAGACAATTATTCACACTACGCATGCTCAGTATTGATGTCCATTAAAGGTGAATGGAACCAAAGCATGGCTGTTGAAAAAACATATCAGTCTCAGAGATTTACACGCACATAAACAACTGGACACAGTACACATACTGTACTAGGAGAATATCAGGGAAAGATGTCTTTTCTACTTTGTATCAGTATGACAGTTTGTGTTACATAATTGAGTGATGTGTATGTACTTGAGTGCAAGACCCTGAATGACTTTGTAATCATTTCTAGTTGTGTGTGTCTGGATGATAGTCTGAGTACATTATATGGTCTGTGGCTGACAGTAATGACAGAATACAGATGACTGGCTTTGCCCTAGGGTGATATAAGGTTTCGTTTACTAACCATTCACACAGAGAGGTATACTTAACCCAGCTAAACACTGGCCTCCAAACCCATGCTCAAACCACACACAGCTTCAGACCATCAGTTTTAGTACAATGCTGTGATGGACAGAATGAAGACAAGTTTAACTCCACATCTGTTCATATAATGAATCTATTAAAGGATGGCACTAGCAATGTGACTGCCAGGGAACACTTAGAGGGCATGTAGCCAATTAAATGTAAAATGTGATTTCTGACCCTGGACCACAAAACCAGTCTTAATTCGCTGGGGTATATATTTTAGCAATAGCCAAAAAAAAAACTGTATAGGTCAAAATTATAGATTTTTCTTTTATGCCAAAAATCATTAGGATATTAAGTAAAGATCATGTTCCATGAATATATTTTGTACATTTTCTACCATTAATATATAAAAACGTAATTTTTGATTAGTAATATGCATTGTTAAGAATTCCTTTGGACAAATTCAAAAGCGATTTTCTTGATATTTTTGCACCCTCAGATTCCAGATTTTCAAATTGTTGTATCTCGGCCAAATATTGTCCGATCCTAACAAACCATAAATTAATAGAAAGCTTATGCATTCAGCTTTCACTTGTTGTATAAATCTCAATTTCGAAATATTGACACTTAACCTTTGGTTTTGTGGTCCAGGGTCACATATAAACATTCGCTCCACATGCACTGACAACTCTATCAGTCCTTTTGACTTTACACTGACAACAAAATTCTTTGCCCTTGTTTCACAAACCACTGTGTGATTGCTTGCTTTAATCTAAAAACAGAGCCATGTACTGTACCTCCAAAACACTGAACACGTCAATCAAAAGCAGAATTCATATGAAGCAGTCGTTTGTGTGTGCAATGTTTAACCTCATCTATCTCCAGCTTTCTCACCAGTGTAATTCTCTTGCATTGCTCAGTCACACCAGCCTCTATTTCCTTTGACCTGCTGCACATCCTGCTAATTTAAAGTGCTAATGAGTGGAAGGTGACATTAGAACATTAAAGGATAAACACATAAATAATGTGTGTGTGTGTGTGTGTGTGTGTGTGTGTGTGTGTGTGCGCGCACAGGAGGATGAATGTCCAGCATACACACATACAAAAACAGAATAATTCATTTTTATGAAATCACTAACACACTGTAGATTAAACAGAATCAAATGTCAAATATACATTGAAAAAGAAGAATACTCATTGTGCCATTAAAGGTCAGCATCGTACATGATAAAGTTTATGATAAAGTTACTCTTTAGGCCACTGGTTGATTCATTTACCACAAGCATTTCATTTGCAGGGACAAGCATTTCGATATTTAGAAATGTCAAAGATATGACCTCACTACTGAGCCAACATAGCATGTACTGTATATCAGTAAACTCATTCCTGTAATCCCCTCTTCACATAAAAGCTTCAGCGGACAGGCAAATGCAATTAACTAAATGAGTGCAGAGCAATAAAGGCGTGTTTATTTCAGAAAGAACACACACACTGCTCGGCTGCACACACACTGCTCCAAAATTATACATTATAACACATTACGATTCAATGTAACATACAAGATTGACAACTTTTTCGTTCAACAACCAATTTAATTTAGTTAATTTCATTGGTTGTACTGAAACCAAAAATAATCTTTATTTAAAAATCAATGAATTCATCAAACATTACAATTAACTAGCAGTTCAGTTTTCATGTTCATGGACTTTTAGTTTTGTTTCATTTCCTATCTTTGTTCCAGTTTCCTGCTCTATTTAGTTACTATGGCAATTCACTTGATTATCACACCTGTTCATTATTTAATTCATTTTCTGTGTATAGTTATATATATTCCTTAGTTTCCTTGGTTCATTTTTGGTTGTAATCTGTGTTTAAGTGCACACTGTGTTTAAGTGAAAGAATATCAAGAAACAACGCTTCGACAAACAGCTCAAATCCACATGAGAAACTTAACATTGCATGGCTGCATCAACAGCAGGTGGATCCCAATGTCTTGTGACATCGTGCTGGAAATCCCCTAAGAAGTTATTCATAAAAGGCCTTGCATATTCATTTTTTTTCCTTTGGGATTCTTTGCACTGCTGTTTTTTACACTTCATCTGAACAAACCAGCTGAGGTAATACCCACCTTCTTCTTTCTTCAACACTCTTGCTTATACATGTTACAAACATTTCTCAATAAATGCTTAAAACAACAAGTGTGGTGTTTTACTTACTAAATAACTTTCTCAATAAAACAAATATAAATCCAATACTATACCATGTGTGGTGTCTTTCCTAATAAATCACTTTCTTAATAAAATAATTACCAATAACAATTGTCCTTGGTTACAATACAAAAGGTATTACATAAATAGTAAAGGCATACTTACAATAAAACAATTGCTTAATTTCCTCTACAACATGCAGCAGTTACATATTTGCCTGTATGAGGCCTTCCCAGGAAATAAACAAAATAATACACCCTTAGACATAATATATTAACTAAATACATGAAACAATGAGGCAGGGTAATTGTATTCTTATGGATATTACACAACAGTACCTCAGGCAGCTTAATAAAATCACAGGAATACGTGCCTGTACCAATGTATTAATAATGTGCCACAGATACATACTGAATGTGTGTTTTAGTGCCACTCTCTGGACATTTCAGTTTGAAGCTGCCGTGAAAACATGAAGACATAATAACGTTGTTGCAGAAATGTATTCAGAGGCACGTATATAAAATGAGCCTGGGTTGAAAAATGTATGGTGGATGTAACAAAATCTTTTTTCTTCAATGCTAATGAAAACAGCTGAACAGTTTGTTGTGTGAATGATTCAGTGAGTTATTCACTTTCATTTATAAACTAAAGGGTTAGTTCACAGAGAATGAAATTGAATGAAATTTGTCCATCTTCTACTCACCCTCATCCTAGGTGTATGCATGTCTTCCGGTTCCCCACAGTCAGCAGAAGTGAGAAAAAAAATGTGTTTATTACATTTGAAATACAAAACCGCATGGATTCGCTACAGGGGGGCTTTATTCACCCCCCAGAGCTGTGTGAGGAACGTTTTATTATAGATGCACGCACTTTATTTTATGTCTTCTGAGCTGTTGATATCAAACACCCGCTTACTCCCATTGAAAGGCTTGGAAGAGCAAGGGACAATTTTTAATATAACTTAAATTGGATTATTCTGAAAGAAGAAAGTCACATACACCTAGGATGCTTCGAGGATGAGTAAAAGATAGCAAATTTTAATTCTCGGGTGAACTAACCCTTTAATCATTGTTTTGAATTGGTTAAATGAGTGATTCAATGACTCATTAATAAAGAAAGTCACTTGTCACCACTCTAGTGATGGGATATTTGATCATTTTGCTGTCTCTCATATATCGAAATGAACCAACCTTTATTCAAATATAATACGTTTAACAGCCAAATTCCCTGAACACATCCCCCTATGCAATCTTGAGCATATTCCGAATTAAGAAATCATTATAATACGGCCAAAGATAATTTACTAACCTACTCACAGAATAATGCAACCTGCAAAAAAAATCCCACCACTACTATTCACTATTCACTCTGGAATTGATTATGTACTGTACTTAGGAGCTCAATTATGTGTATGTGTAAGATTTAGTACAAGGAACCTGTGGTCCTTGAGCTACAAGTCACGAGTGGCCTTGTCCTACACCATTAAATCCACACACACCCACATACCGTTTCAATTATGAACTATGTTTGGGTGAACTATTCCTTTAAAGTAACATCCTCTGATTGTTCGTACTAAAGGTTATTTGTGGTAAACACATGAACAGCTTGAGAGTTCATTACTGTATGGACTGCTGTGCTGCTATAGCTTTCTAGCACAGTGTGCCCACGCTTCTCTGCTCTAATATCTACCTCATTACAATGAGCTTCACAGACGGAATGAAGGGTCCTACATTTTTAAAAAGGTACTTCAACAGTCCTTTGGATGACAAATGTTTCAAAGTAGAGCCATTAACATTCAAAGGACCCCCTGTGAGCCAAAAGGGTTCTCTGCAGCTCCACATGGTTCTTGGCATATCAACTCCTTTTAGTCTTTTAGCTTTTTAAGGTTCCTGGGTACAACAAAATTCTCTGATCACATATGACAAGGCTTATAAAACAGTTATATTTTGGACTGACTAGTTAGATTTTTCTATTCACCAGTTTTGTTATATTACAATACTGGATGCAAAAATGTTCTTTCTTGTTCACATACAGTACTATACTATCTTTTACATCTATCATTTACAATATAAACCTGAACATAAGAGCCCTTTGTCTGTCATGTTGTGGTTCCATAGTTTTTTTCCAGCCCCTGGTAAGGTGTTGTTTTAACCCTGTTCCAAAAGGGTTTTGATTATATTGTCTTCTTTAAGAGCAGAAAGCCAATCTATTTTCTTTGGACGTTTAACCTTAAGAGAAGATCTAGGACTTATCATCGCTATCATCCCACAGGAATGAGGGAAGCTACAATAACACATTGTATGGAAAGAACAACCAAACCATACCTCTCTTTACAGTATAAAATCTCATTCAGCTATTACATTTAACTTGTTATCAGGCAGAGGTTGAATGCTATACTGCATACAAATGTATTTGTATGTTGCACTAGTGGCATTTTCATTCCACATATTGGGAGAGTAACTGATTTTTATATGCACATCAGTCATGCAACTGAAGAAGACAAAATTACCAGACCAAAAAAAAAAAAAAAAGCCTAATAAAAAGTACTCGTTCTGTTATCTCTGTTTAACATTCACTCTAACAGCAATGCTCAAAGCAGGTTGTGTAAAAATCCTTTTAAGGAATCCACGAGAACAGACAAGAGTGTTGTCATTTCCTGTTTTTAAGAGCCCCAAAGTTAAACCCAGCAGATATTTCACTCTCCCTCTTACTGACACACATACACACACACACACACACACACACACACACACACACACACACACACACACACAGACACACACACACACGCACACACTCACACACACACACACACACACATGTTTATTAGGACTGTAAAAGGAAGATGACTGGTCTGAGATGAAACAACCTCACCCTGCATGTCTCATTCAGCTCCCTCTCAGCAGCTCAAATTGTGTTCATACATGCTTTGTGATTTGTTTATACATATGTTCACATTATGAGTGTGTGTGTAAATAATGGTAATGGAAGTGAGTAAACTGTTGTGGATAAAATGAAAAGTTGAAGAAAAACATTTTTTTTCCATGTAAATAACTAAGCACACTCACATTCCCGAATATTAGACTGATCCATTAATGACAGTTTCCATGAAATCACATGTTCAGATTTAATTAAAAAAATAAGAATAACGGAATGGAAGAACTGATCTGTTTCTAAGAAAGCCAAACATTGATTACATCTGCTTGTTGGCCCATCAACAACAATCATCCAACCATATCTTGTTTTTCACGGCTACAACCAAAGCAGCAAATTGACTGTTTCTATAATTTTTTTTTTAATAGTACTCCACCTATGCATTCTAGTTAATTTTCCTCTGAGGTCTGACTGACTAGTAAAATGACAAGAAGTTAACAGTACTAGCATTACTCTTAGCAGTACAACTGGTATGTACATTGTACTTTATCCTGTATGATAGGTGACTAATTATCTTATTTTTCTTTAAAAGACTGCCAACAATTTAAAATGATATCTAAAGTCAGTAGTTCATAGTAAAAATGTAATTCAGTACATAAGAGTAGTAAAAGTAATTTCCTGGGCTGCTGCTGCTGTCTTACCCTAGTTTGAGCGAAGCAGCAAACTGACTGTTATTTTATTATACAGTATATGTTATTTCATAACATTATCATATGCATGCAGTGCTACAACATTCTGTATAGAGCAAGAGTGCTTTGGGCGACCCATTCCCTACTGTTCCTACTTCATAATAATCTCACAGATGTCATAAAAAAATGATGTCTTAAAATCTTAAAAGTCAAATTTGTAAAATAAAAACTTGAACTTGAACTTGAACCTCAGGCGAGGCACATCTGATTCACAAGGATCTTCCCTCTACTAGTAACATCAAAGTGCCATGCTCATTTCCTCTGAGAAACCGATAGACCTCACAACACATGGCCCAGATTTGCACTCACACAGCCTGGTCCTATTAAAGCATGTTTCAACATCTCAGTTTATGACATGTATGAACTTAAAAGCCTTTTAATGGTTCTTTTAAAAATGTAACACTCCCCCATGGTAATGTCCATGTTAATTATAATAAGAAATAAAAAAAAATCACACCAACTTTAAAGGGTTAGTTCACCCCAAAATAAAAATTCTGTCATTAATTACTCACCCTTATGTCATTCCCAAACCCATAAGTTTGGATCTTCGTTCATCTTCGGAACACAAAGTAAGATATGTTTGATTAAATTTAAGAGCCTCCATGGTCAGAGACTCACAAAAAAAATGTCAAGGGAAGAGCCAAAGCTCTATTAAAATAAAAGTTCTTGTAAAAAAGAGTGGAGAGGTTCCCAAAGTCTCAGAATTTACATTTTTGGGTTAAAACACAAATCCTTCACTGAAATGGTTGCATTTTTACATTTACATACAAAGTTTATCAAATAAACTACATTTTAATTTTAATTTAAGCAAAATTATATAATGAATTAAAATATTTGAAACATTACGATTTACCAAAACTGCATTGCTTTTTAATATACTGTTACTGCATAGTAATACACCAAAGTTAGGGCATTTGAACAGTTTAAACTGATGAAAAAGCAGTATTCTGCAGGAAACACTGACTCATGAAATGCACACCAAAAATTTGTTTTTGGCTTGACACCCTTGACATCTGCAGTTAAACAGATTAATAAGAAACGCCCTCCTCACCAGCTGCTGTTGAACACAGACAAAGACCTTCTCTCATATAACATAACAATTACTGAATGCTTCCTAATATCTTGTGACCCAACACATCTGGACACTCACAATAATGCTTAGATGAAACATTTTGGCCTGGTTAACAAGACGTGTAGGTTCCCCCATCTTTTTTCTCTTGTGCTCTTGTTGTGAGCTGCTGTATCGGTCTGGTTTCTGACCTCTTCTCTGTGTGAGCTTTGGGTTTGTTTTACTTCTGGGGATACAGCTAAAGGTTTTCATGAAGTACATCTGTCAGGGGTCACCACAGGACTCTCCACTGAACATCTCAAATCTGTACTTGACCAGTGTTTTTCAGACCAATACAAAAAATCAGACAGTATTTCCTGACAGTGACGTTTCATATTTAGCTGTATTTAAGAGTGTAAATGTGTGAAAGAGGGATGTCGACTCTCACTGACACGTTAAAACAATCCTCATGACATTAGCAGCACTTTTGTGCTCAAGATCAATGAAACTTGGTAGACCGTGGAGTTAACAGCATCACCACAGGAAATAATCAATAATATCCCTCAAACTCAAAGCACCTGAAAAGATTTCTGAACCACAGAAGGCCCCTGTGAACCATATATATAAAGAGAGTCATACAGGTTTGGAACGACATGAGGTATGTATAATACACAAACACCAGAAGATCCCACAGCTTTAGCTTCCTCTATTTCAGCCAAATAACTAGATGTCAAGGTTGTGTAACATTTCACGAGCCTTCAATCACGACTGTATGGATTTTCTAGTGTAGTTAGTTGGCATCACTCTGACACGAACCCTGACCCCCCGCCAAGAACAAAGAGTGTACTCTGCATAATTTATTCGTAATTAACATGTCAGACTTAATTTTTGTTGTGCTTAAAAAGTGTCAGCGGGGGCATAGCACAAAAAAGCATGTTCAATACGCTCAATTAGGTTTCACTGATTAAATTATCCTAGAAACATAAAGCCTCAATACTCCACAACACGCACAACTATTAGCCTGTAACACTGAGCTAGCTCTGAGGTCAAAAGAACGATAAAAACCACTGTGGGCCATCACATTTAGTTTAATCTTAAAACCTATGACTAGACAATATAAAACCTATGGCCTCTTGGTGCTTGAACATCTTCATTTGGATATGAAAATGTGAGTTTTCACAGTTAAACAAGTTGATAAAATCATTATAGTTAGAGAATGTAATGAACATAAAGTAAAAGTGTACTGAGATATTAACAAAGGTCATCATGAGATAAATTCATTGATATCAGTGATAATAGAAGGTTTATCACTGTAGGTTATTCCCACACGTTTAAATGCTAAATTACTAACACCACTTATGGATGATGCTGCTGATTGCCTTGGGAAAACATGATTGGAAAATGATATTCTTGGGGCTTCTCAAGCAATTCAGGCACTCGCCCACAAACCCTGAGACAGCACAGTTGGATCTCTCTTTTATCTCCCACCCCCATTACTGTGTACAACAAGACACTTGGTAATGAGCAATAACTATGAGCATGTAGATGGGCAGTGGGCCTCCCTTAGCACAAGTGCTCCGTCTGCCTCCAACCACAATGTCACGATAACACAAAACTATATTGATTCCTAATGAAATGCAAATTGGGGCTGCAGAGAAAATGTCAGTAAATGTACATTTATTAAAAATAAACTCACATATATATGTATTAAAAATGTGCATTTATGCATTGCCTGTGAAACAAACCCATGACCCTATTGTTGCGCCATGCTCTTCTGTTTAAGTTACAGTAGTGCATATAGTAATGCAGCGATAACAGTTTAATATATTGTAATCAGTGAACTGAGCAAAACAACTGCCAATATGGTAGATGTGTTCTCATAATTCATGTTTTATCATCCCCAGTAATTAAAAACATACAACACACTAATAGTTCACTATATATAGGGATCTTAAAGTGCTCAAAACAAGCAAATGTTGCAAATGCTTTAATGATCACGTCATGACCTTTAAAACATGAGGAGGTCAATTCATTTGGTGCCTATATAGATATTTTAGATTTAATGAATTGCTTGTAAAACACTAGTTCCACTGTATGGAACACTGACTCTAAAATACTGCATTCAAAATATTTTATTTGCTTACAAATGCATTAACACACTGGTGTTTTACGTTGCATGAGGCCCAGGGAGTTTCTTATACAAATACTCATGAACACTGCTTTACAGCTCTGCAGATCTGAGTGTTTTTGCCTGTGTCTGCTAAAGTGATCTTTCCTCAACCAACAAACACACACCCACCACTCATACATACTGTACACTCCCTAAAACACACACACAGACACAGTTTCAGTTGCAGAAACACAAAGCTTTATTATTAAAGTCTGAGTTAGTCATAGCCCACACAGTCCTGTTAAGGCTTGCATGCAGCTGAAAACACCATCATGAACATAAGTCGGGAATTAATGTGCTACTGAGAGACTGAACATATTATTTTGAAAAAGAACTTTTAGGCACAAAAATAAACAGTCAGAGTTTATTAATTCCCAAAATACAAAAGGCTTGGGAGAAAAGATTAAATAACCCTACTAGCATTAAATAAAATAGCAAAAATAATGACTGTTTTCAAACAGGTTTTTACAAACACTGCCCAGTCTGCCATCTGTCATCCAAACAGACAGTCCTGCCCAAAACTCACACTATTGAGTCGATGTAGCTGCACTGAATTGTTGAGGAGACTCAAACAAATAGACCGATGTTTTGAAAACGCCATAGGTCATTTGGTTTTAGCTATTTTTGATGAAATATTAGCAACCAGAGACATTCATGTCTAGTACAAGGGTGTGGTGTTTTGTTAATGCTTGTTAAAGTGCTGCGTTTAAAAACCACTGTCTCTCTGGACTGTATGTGTTTGAGAACTCAGGGCTGGTGGGAGAAAACAATGTGGAGAAAGACAATATCAAAATTTGTTTTGCTGTATAAGGGGTACACAAAGTCCATTATCTTTAGATGAACTCTGGCCAACTTTGTCAAATTTTAGGTATTTATACTTAAGAAATTCTCCAAATATCGTAATATATATTGAAATGATTCTAGATCAGGGATATTCAAACTTTTTGATGTCAGGTACGTCACATGTTGATCTCCTTGTGCAGAAGCACTTTCCTAAAATATTTAGGTAGCTTTATGTTTTTCTTTTATTATATGTACTTATACAGTGTGTGTGTGTGTGTGTGTGTGTGTGTGTGTGTGTGTGTGTGTGTGTGTGTGTGTGTGTGTGTGTGTGAGCATAAAACAGCATGTTACATTATAAAACAACATAACATACGTTTGTGGTTGGGTTTATTTTCTGAATGATGTTTAATGATATATATATATATTTATATGCTATATATATTTTTATATACTATATATATTTACATACTATATATATATATATATATATATATATATATATATATATATATATATGTGTGTGTGATGCTATTTTTTTCTTTCTCCATAATAAATATTTGTTGTGGAATGCCTCCAGAAAGAAAAACTAAAATCCAACAAAATTAAAAATATGATTAAATAGAAATTTAATGCAAAGTCCATAAAAGGAAAATAAGAGGAAGTAAGAGATATTTTATTAGAAATGACCTGAGTGAATACTTAAAAAGATATTTAGAGCTGCATGATAAATGGGGCAGCAAAACTAGACATACAAGCAAACACAACGTCCTGCCAAAAGAAAATGTAATCCAAAAGGAACAGTCTTCATGAGAAGAAGCATTCTGGTTAATTGTCCTTTGCCTAGCACTCGAGTGCTTGTGAGTTTGCATGAGTGAACTGAAACTTTCATTCCCCTTGAGCCAACCTCTGCTAACCCCCCACAGTGACACTCTACACACACACACACACACACACACAATTCCTGTGGGACACATTTACTACTTCTTGCTATTCCAATCTCTCTGCCTCATCACCCATTCCATCTCATTCACACTAGAGGCTCTGTTCTAAAGTCACTAGATGCTCTGCATTCACTACTTATGTTTGGGTCAGTGCACATGAACAGGTGCAAGAAATCCTTTTAAGTATCATGAGAGCAGATTATAGCATCTAGCCAGCCTCTGTTTTTTCAGGAAGTTAAAAAAGCACCCAGGCTACACGTTTAATGTGTAAATGCACAACTGAGGTTAATAGCAGACATAATCTGCTGTTAGGCGGCTATGTTTGAGAATAGTACATTGAATATGTTTGTGAAGACTAACAAACACTTCAGAGCGGTGTAATTAACTTTTGTTGATAGGTAATTAGCCAAGCTATGAAGAAAAGGACCTCATACCGAGCACCATTATTGCAGCCCTGGAGAGAAAGACAGAGAAAGAAGGAAAGAGATCCAGGCAAGAATTGAAAACAAAAGCACCGCTGGAAGCCTGAAAAGCATTGTGAGCATGTGAAACACACAAGAGCCTTAGAGCACAAAAGACAACTACTGGAAACCTCTGTGACTTTCACCAAGAAACTCTCTCTCTCTCTCTCTCTCTCTCTCTCCTCCCTCTCTCTTTCACAGCTGTATTCAGTGAGGTCGTGCAGTGCAATTTTTTTAACTGCGATTTAGTGGTGGAGGTGTACTTTTACCTTCCTCTTCTTTTGTGGCAAATGTAACTGAACAGCTTCATACCACTTTGAGCGTGACTGTTCATTTATAAAGTGTGATATTAGTTTTTGTTAATGGATCGGCAGATGCATAGTGGTGTGTCTGGGAACAACAGTCAGGCCCTGCAAGCATTCCTACCCAGAAGGACCCCCTCTATCCTTTTCTTCATAGCTCTATTCATGCTTTCTTAGGAACTCATTCAAGGAGAGATAAAGCCTGACTCAAGACATCCATTCACTTACCCGCCATGCTGAAAGAAGCAAAAGAAAACTGCAGAGCCTGCAATGTATGATCTCCCTAAGCATTCAGACCAGCTCATTCCAAAGGACTGTCTTGCCCAACATCTATTGTTTTTCATCTGTTTTCTCTGACTAATTCTTTTCCCATCATCTGACTATGTAGTGCTGCGCTCTTTCTTTTTGCATGATGTCTTTCTTTGCTTCTCTCCCACTCTCCTTCAAGGATCTTCCTACAAACGGCCTTCTCCCCCTACAGCAGTCACTTCTGAGAGACATGAAGGTCAGTGGAAGTTCCACTGGATGCCTCTGCAGAGCTCGTTTTTTTGTGTGCATGAGTTTGTGTGTGTGGGAGGCTGCTGCTTTTGGCATTATGATGGATGATGAACTTAGAACCAGGCTGTGTATTAGAAACAGGCTGTGCATCAGTGCTATGGTCAGTTAACTTGATGCCGACTTGATGCCAGGAGGCCTAATTCTGTCTGAACTGTGTGAGTGTGTGTGTGTGTGTGTGTGTGTGTGTGAGAGAGAGAGAGAGAGAGATTCATATCCAACTTAGTCAAGTTAAGGAAAATCAGGATAGAAAAATACCCAATGAGCTCACGCTGTCTTCCATCGTCTCGCTGTCCCATTTACGGTCACACCTAGAGGCTCCATTCAAACAGGCTCAGGGTTGTGAGAATGAAGCTTCAGACAGTCTTGTTAGGCAAAAGATTTACGGGAAAAGGAGAGAGATGGAAAATATGCAGGAATGATGTGCATCTCTAATGACGTCCAGATGGAGGATGGATCTGTTACTAGAGGACAACTCCAATAGTAAACACTTGGCATGGTATAATTCTCAATATATCCGTTTAAATTATCATTTCTTAGTTTATTCTTCAAGGCTGGAAGGAAAAAAAATAATAACAGGACGTTTCGAGAAAACATTTAAGTTCACACATTTTCACAGCCAGTACATGTCCAATACATAATCCAGACCAGAATCACTGAAGACCAAAACAAACGCACTTCTGGAAGTCTTTAGATAAGAATGACACACACTACTGGGAGCCCTTTTGCATACTATGAAATGACAAAGATGGAAGTTGAACCTGATATATACATAGTCACTCTAATCCTTTATAAATATCTGCCATATTCTTGACTTGCAAGAGATTAAGAGAATCAGAAGTGAACAAGAATATGGTTCCTGTAACATATCTGTACATTTCCGTGTGCATGTCTACACCATAAATAAATGTTTTGAATAGCATTTAATGTAAGGATTATTGTATCAAATTCGTACTTTGCTCCACTGAGTTTAGCAAGCAACTATTAATATTGTTGTATCGGTGGGGAGAGAAACACACCCAGCTCTTCACTCCTATTAATAAAGTCTTTTCACTGCAGATGGCCAGCATACTCTATAAATAATGCTTTATCTGGGCCATGAGCTGAGAGACTGCCATTTTATGTGTACAAGAGATGCACATCTCGACCACATGAAGAGATGAAGTTACCTGACTGCTCGTGTGAGCTGTGAACATTCAAGTAAGAGAAAAACAATTACAGGGTGCAAGCTGGCACAATCTAGAGATGCTCAGTGTGATGGGTTTGAGCTGCCAAGATGTAGTTTTCTATTGCTGCCAAGGTATAATGGATTGATAATCCAGGGCCAAAGACATCGCCCAAACTCTAAGGTGGTCTAAAGCCCTGGAGCAGCTCTGGATTCAATGTTCTGATAAGATATTATAGCTTTACATCACTCCCAAAGAGATTTCACGGTGAGCAGATGTGCAAGGCCAAGGACTATAAACAGTGAAAATTTGACCTGTGTAACTGGTAAAAATCTCCACAGGGTAAAGCTCTTCAATTTAACATACTGAGAGGTCCAATGCAAGAAACAAACATTCAGACTTCAGGGTTTAACTTTACTTGGATTGGGATCTGAACACAGTTGAAGGTTTTTTGTTTTGTTCAATACAATACAAAATGGCTTTCTTATTATTCACTAAAGCTCTCTAAAGAGAAAAAAAATTGTTATGGTAAAAAGTATAACCCTTCGGAAGAAATTGAGGGCAGAGAGAGAAAAGGAGAGGAGCCAAAGGGAGGGGGTGACAAAAAAAATCAGACTGAATACAAAGCTAAACCCAACCCATTGGATGAACTACTTAAGAACTGTGGGGGCCTCACATTCTCACCAGCTCTCCTTTTCTACATCTCTGCAGTTTCTGAGTCTGCTTTTCCTGAATCATCTATAGCAGACTGGTGATATACTCCTTTTAATAAATATGAATTGTAATTCATAAACCTTTCTTGTTGAGTAAAGTCTTTTTTCACTTTCTGCTTATTAAAGAACCAACAATAAGGCTTTGTTCCCTTTAAACCTCTGTATCTTAAATCAGTGTCAATCAATTTGTACATAACAAACATCTAGTATTAGAGGAAGAACTGAAAATGACTGTGTTTTTATCTACCAACTTAATTTGTGATTTGGTATTCAGAATTGTCTGAACATGTTTACCACTTGCTCAGTCTCAGGATCTGTATCTGCATGAGGCAGGAAAGTCATGATTATCACAATATCATATGTGAATCACCATCAAGTGGCTTATGTAATGCGTTAGAACCCTTGGCCTACTTTGTTGTTTACTCTATCACAAGAAATAAAAGATCAGCTATTATGCAAAAACACACACAACCATACTCAACGTTCGCATGTGAGAGACATATGCTGCAGTGTTTTTTGTTTTTGTTTTGTCCAAAACTCACATGCAGTTTCCATCCTGCCAATGCCAGTAAAGTAGGCTACAAACTAGGTCACAGAGTTCTGTTTGTTTCAGAATTTGGAATACTTTATAAAAAACAAGAACATCAAACCACCTCCTCAATGGTGCAACACCCTTTCCACAGCAGTTAGTTCCGGTTTGATTGGCCAAGCGGCCTGAGTGCTGATTTGTGCATCACTTGGAAATCCCCTACTTCCAAGTTGGGCATTCAATGTTTTGACATATCACAAGCTGGAAACATATTGCAAATCAATAATAAAATGTATTTATTTTTTCATTTTATTTGCATTTCTTATTTAAGTATGGTATCTAACAACAAATATTATTTTGCATAAAGCAAACCACGAAAGGTGAGTGATTAATGTCGGCATTAAACTGAAATCGTGATAGTCTTTTATCGCTTACTGTTATGTTTATCTGAGTGAAATGGCTTCTCAAACTAGAAAAATGTATGGCAGGGCTTTCTTTTATCCATTGGGAAATGACTGGATCATTGGATTTTCGTCATTTGGTAATTGCTGCGATCTGATGTGAGTTACAGTTTTCTAGAGGGAAGGATTATTGTCCAGCACTCACAACGGCATATTAAACACTCCAATATTCCATAAAAAAACAAGAATCGTCAATTTGGATTTCATTTGCTGTCTTAAAGTTAACTTGTAAAAGGCACCTGAATGTTATTAAAAATAAAGTAAAATATTATTAAAGTAATCCATTCCCAAAGATATCTCCAAAATAGTGTTTTCATGACTTTCAAAAAGAGGAAAAAACTGAGAGATTGATAACAAAATAATAAAAGTATATACATGTTTTATATGTATCAGAATTGCGCTGATGATGACCACTGAAACATGTCATCATAGTCAAGAGTTCACTGCTTGCAGCACGGTTACTCTTACAAAGTTGAGTTTAGTTAGAATTTAATGATCAAATTTGCTGCCGCTGCAATGTTCAGTGTTTGAGCTGCTCAATGACAGACCAAATTTTTTAGCTGCATACGGAAAGAATTTTGTTCACAAATTTACTAGCCCTCAGGCCACCAGAGATGTAGGTGTTTTTTTTAAATGAGTGATATTTTAAGGGTCTTATGAAGTTAAACTATGAAGTTATTACATATAATCCATAGCCTCAGGCAAACGGTCCAGAGTGATGTCCGGTTTGCAAAAGAAACGGTTCTTTGTATTGAACTAGATGAACCAAGTTTACCAAATCGGACTGAACCAATGTGGCAAACTAATAAAGACTAGTTTATTAATGTTACATGCATTAGACATCTACAACATCCATGTTTCACATCATTATTGGGTGCTTTAATAATTGCCCCTACGTCAGTACATGAACTGGTGAATCAGTTATTTAAACCAGAAACATAATGTCCAAAAGAACCATTTTGCACAAAATAATCAGACTTCCACATTTGCCTGAAGCTGTGGAATATAGGTAATAATATTGTAAATAATCCAGTTTACTGCACAGACCATTCGTTTCGCTTCATAAGATTTCAATTGTCAGGGGCCAGGGTTATTCATTTTGTGTTCCTTGATATGCTTTTTTTTTTTTTTTTTTGTAATTCTCAAAAACTTATATATACAGTTTCAGCAAAAAAAAAAAAAAAAAAATGATTTACTGCTCCGTTGAAGAAAAAAAGTCAGAAGGCCTGGAGGTGAGTAAACTCACCCGCTTTCATTTTTGGGAGAACTATTCCTTTTGAGTGGTATCTCATCTGCTATATTATGCTGTTATTCTGAAAATCGTGCTGATATTCAGAACTGCAGCTTTCGTACTCTTGCGAAAACGGTCAAATAGTATCTCTACACGAGAAAGAGAACCAGACAGACAGACAAAGGCAGGTTATAATTCGGACACAATGAGCTCAAGTCGGATGGGTCGAAACATAGCAACACTTAGGAATTTATGACTCGAGAAAGAGTCAATGAATCCAGTTTACTTTCCTCTTAAAATGTGCACATGGCGAATAACAGTTTGAGTACAGTCTGTTGAAGCCTCCTGTGTCTCACGTTAAATAACCTTGCGCAGTGTGAAACGACACAGCAGAAGGCGATTAGAAACCCAATAGCTGCTCCAGTGATGAACAGGTTACTGTATGTGCTTCAGGGCAAAGTCGACGAAAACAACCCTGCTCCACATAAAAGAAGCTGAAGGTAGCCTACAAGATTTCCCCACTCATATTCTTTCTGCAAGAAGCGATAATACGTTCACATAGCTACCGCTTGAAAACAGCTGCTGATAAACATAGCCTCTGGCATACATACAGCACAGCAAAACCACACGCTCAACCCATATGAGCTTATTCGTTGCATTATAATAAACAATTCAGCATTAATATGAATAGGCTATTAATACGAATAGAAAATCTCAAAGTTCCCATGAGTGAGAAATAGAAGAATAGTCTATGCAGAGACTTGTCAGCTTGCCTTCAGATGAGATGGAATAAAGGTAGCCTATATCAACTTTTTATGAAAATGCATTCAGTATTTCCATTTTAGCCTGCAAGCCATATAGGTGTACATGACGAATAGACATAGGCTTAGGTCATGGTGTGAATCCCTGATTTTTCACATCCCTATAGCCAAAACAAACTCCTGTCATCAATGCAGTGTATACTGGAGTCCACGAGCACTCACCTTCCGCCGTTAATTCTCCTGTGGTGATCTGGAAAACACTTCCCAAAGCGTGTAAAACTAGAACAATTCCCACAAACACACTGAGCGTGCTTGAACCCGCCATATCAGATATCTACTGAGGCAGAAGTCCTCAGTTTCTTTTGCTCTGTCGTTGCCAAAGATGTAAAATAAAGACAAACAGCGTGTGGTCAGTCGCTGAGCGTTCCGCGCCCGCTGCTGTGCTGCGACTATTGGAGGACTCGCGCTCCCGATAACGACGCGTTTCCTTCAGACTCCAGACCCAAACTAATCCTAGCAGAGTTCGAGATAGTCTAAAAGACAGCCCAGTCCAGCTCGCCTCTTATCCATGCATTCACCACAAAACCAGGAGGTGTAGATGGCGTCACAGACGCACCACCAATAGTGTCCTGACTCCTGAATCTGACTTGCTTGGGGGCTTCTCAGTCATGAAGGTGATTCGGCATTAGTGCCACTGTTTTCATGAAAACACCGTTCACTGATTCATAAAACAAAACATGTCACACGTTTTTAAAACAGCAACAGTTCCACAATTCACAAGAGATTATTAAAATTATGAAGACAAACAAACTTTTTTTTTCTCATTATATTATCAAAATAATTAATCAACACTATCACGCACACCCAGAAAACCACCTGTCTATAGCACTTCATATAGACGATACATATAAGAAAATACATTTGTTTATATTTTAATATAAATATATCCAAGTGTATTATCAATTTGTATTAGCCTACATAAATATAACAAAGCACTAAACATGCTATTAGAGAAAGAAGATAATTAAAAAATAATTGTCCACAATTGTGTTGTCCACATCGTCAGACATTTATGATCAGGCCTACGTTTAAAATTCAGGAAATAATTAAACAGTATACAGTAAATGTAAAAAAAAATTTCCTAACAAATATTTGAGACCTCTGACCATGTTGAAAGAAAAAAGAAAAAAGAAATAAAATAGGTCAAACTGACAACTGCACAACTGAAATGCTGATATTTTCCCACCAAAATAAATAAACACAAAACGGAATGTATCAGTTTTCTACAGTCTGCTTTGACCCTTGTGTCAGAAACAAGTAATTCACATGATTTAGCATATTACAAAATTATATCATATAAGCATTACATTTACAGATCGCAACTGGTCATGTTGAATCGCTCTCAGTACTGATTGTCCTTGATGCTAGTATAGTAAATTCGATAAAGATTGCCTCTGCTGTCTCCTGAGAGCCCAGAGGCAAAACAGGCAATGTCGGGGGTGAACGGGGGGATCATTAATGTTTGGGAATGGCACTGGCAGGCTTTTCCACACTGTCTGCCAAGCAGAGTCCCTCTAGAGGACTGAAAGGCAGTGAGCTGTGGTTGAGCGCTAACCACCTCCCTCTGCTCCTTCAGATCAGAACAAGCAGCCTAGCAAAAACATTTAAGGATGAAGCATGCTAAAGCCGCCCCATTAGCATTCCAATTTAAACACCCTAGTGTTGCACCAAGACCCAAAATACGTAGAAATGCTGACTGAAAACCTTGGTTTCAAATCTGAGGAACTTGATTTATTGTGCTCATGTTTATGACAGCTTTCCTTTGATAGGGATTTGCAAGGTACTGTATAATGTATTTAACTGTAAGCCAGTTGCCCTTTGTCTATAATTTCTTTGAAGTCCTCAAGTAAGTGTAAACTAAATATGTAAGTGTAAAAGTCTTCACACATGCTATATTGATATACACAAAGTAAGAAGTCACTGCAGATGTTAATTAGAACTGTTTGTGTGAAAATCAAAACAGATTATATCAAGAGAGTGAAAAGAGACAGAGAAACTATACATTTGGTACAATATAAAAAAATGAATCTGTGCTCCTGTAGATTTAATAAAAGTGAAATATATAACTCAAACTAAAAATTTAATTCTGTTAAACATTATGTGAGTCAATCAAAAATGATGCAGATTAGCAGTTTTTACATTCCCTGCCAGAATGCTTCCCATTCTTCCTCTTCCCATCATGCACTTGGACTCGAGTCATTGATAGTTGCATTGTTTGACAATCTTCTTGTATTTTTCTGACAGAAAACTTATGATTAACTATGAATTTAAAACCTAAATTGATCATCATGAACTCAATCATGTTGTACAACTTGATTTCTTCTCAAAGAAATCAAAAAAAAAAAAAATAAATAAAAAAAGTTCCCCATTTAATTTGACATAACCTCCCTTTGGGGACATTTAGGTCTAAGACTTGAGTAATAGTTAATCTGAATTAATATAAATAATTTGAAAAAGTCTATGCTATTTCTTCTACTCTGCCACACTGTAAAAAAAAATATGCCTCTCCAACATAAAAATTTCTAGTGACCCGTTGCACCTAAAATTTTTAGTTGGCCCAATTTAAGTTGCTGAAACCAACTTTTTTGTGTTGTGCTGACTACCCCTGCATGTAGACGGAACTTGAAATAGAACGTTGTGTCAATTAAATATTTTCTGTTGACTAAACATAGCTTGTTGGGCCAGCAAGCAGACTCAAATTGAAATAAAATGTTGTATTAAATATTTAATCTTGGTCAAAATACTCTATTTTTCATTATTTCAAATAAATTACACACTGTGCTTTGATAAAGAAGATTTTATGTATTTATTTAAATACATATGAACTTGCCTGTTAGGCTCAAGTAAAATATTACACAAGTATTCAACCAGTGCCAAAACAAGCATCATGAGGGCATTTGTGAAGTCTCCCAGATTGTCCATGACAGCTTCCTCCTCCAGTACTACAGCCACATCGACCACTGTGGGATATGGTCCTGAGTTGGTAGAACTGTCAGTCACTTCCAGGATCCCCATTTTCATGGCCTTTGTGTGTGGCCCCAGTGCCTCAGTATCCTGTGAAACAAAATAAATTATTTTTAGTGTCAGACTGAAAGCATAATGTCTTATGCAATCACTACTGCATCACAAACAGTAAGACCATAATAAAGATATTCAAATTAATTACCTTAATAGTCTTTGAAATTGAAGCTGGCTCTCTCAAGTACAGTGGAAGACCACGAAGAACAGAAGACCTTCTATAAGTAGTTAGATCTGTGGTCTGCCAAAAAGACCATCAATAAGACATTATTAAGTCACTTAATTAACAAAGGGGTTACACATATACTCTACCAAAAGTTTAGGATCACCTACTCTTTTCACCATTGGGCATCATTTCAACTTCATGAAATAGTTACCTGAAATACATTAAGATTACAATCTGCGGGGGATAATCAGCTAACAAATGCAGCAAGTCCGCAGTCCCTTAAAGAGATACTCCACTGAAAAATGAAAGTTCTGTCATCATATACTCACCCTCATGTTGTTTCAAACCTTTATGAATTTCTTTCTTCTGCTGAACAGAAAGGAAGATATTTAGAAGAATGTCAGTGGGGTATCCCTTTAAGACTGTTGGAATAACATTCCCAGAGTCTACTTAGGTTAGATACTGAGAGTGGTTTTCTAACAGTCCTAAAATAGATCTCAAACATGCTGTGTGCTCGTTGGCTGTTTTTTGTTCAGTCATATTGACCAAAAGTGCGTCAGGTGACTTTCATGAGGCTGATCAAGATTAACCAATGGTGAAATTAGTCAATTTTGCACAGTATGTAGGTGCTGGTCAAACTGAGCTATATGATAGGAGAAAAACAGCTTAATACTACACCAAAATATTTCTCTCTAATGCATACATGTTGATCTCAAGGTCATAAACAGGGAAGTTGACTGCTTTGCCTATTTTGTTATCCATACCAATTGAAACAATAAATTAGCACCATAATCAAAATCTCACCGAGTTTCCATGTACACTCCATGTAAATAAGATAAAGTAAACAATACATGTGACATCCCACAAGCAAAAAAATAAGCCATCATCTCTGAACGCCATTTATGGCATACATTATATTATGTATTTGCGGGATTTGTACTTGTATTGTAGATCATCAACATCAAGTATACATGGAACATTTTTGACAAATTCTGATCATATGATGTAATTCTATTGCTCACATAATACGCATTGGATAAATGTCACAAGACAAAGTATCAACTCAACTGCCAGAGACCTTGAAATTAAAATGTTGAGTTTTTGTGGAGCAGTGAGCTGTTGGCAGTTTCTTCTCTTACACAGGTATCAGAAAATTATGTTACACTGTTTAACACTGTTATATTTTATACAAAGAAATGATTAACATACCTGGGCATCCAGTTGTTCCAGAAGTTCATCCAAGTTGTTTCACCTTCCCTGTCTTGCTTTGGCTCTGTACATCTTTAGCAACCCCTGGGTGTGATTGTCCAGCGCTGTCAGGAATGGCTAACTTCACGGTTACCCCAATACGGTAGATGCAAACCTGTGGGTAATGAAAGATTCAGAAGCAAACAATTAAAAGCAAAGCAAATTATTTCCTAGCCTAAATTATCAGTCACTCTGTGATAGCAAAAGCATAAGTTGTCAATACTAACTGTCTGTTACAGTCAATTATCAAATATATAATAAGCCAAAATGCAAATGGAATTTGAAAATATTGACCATTAAAAATATTAAACGGAAACATGTTGGCAAACTGATAACGTTAAACAACTTACAAATCTGATAACATTAGCAGCTATTCATTTGCGTGTTAGCACAAATTTTTATTTATTTATTTATTTATTTTTATCGGACTGAAATGTTATTTCGTTATTGCAAAAGGAAGCTTTGTGCAAAGTACTAGCTGCTAACATGAAGGCACACATGCTTTGAATGCCAACTAACTGTTAGAACTAACGTTAGCCTAAATTATCAGTCGCTCTGTATAGCAAAAGCACAAGTTGTCAAGACTAGCTGTCTGTTACAGTCAATTATCATACATATCATAAGCCAAAATGTAAATGGAATTTGAAAATATTGACCATTAAAAATATTAAACGGGAACATGTCATGCTTAACCGTTAGGGTCGACTTTAAATCACATGCCAGTTGGAAAGGAATGCTAAGCTTTATGTGTTAAACATGTTATTTTCCAGCACTGCTAATCACTGTAGGTACTCACAATAAAGCTATTTTAAACTTTGTTGATAGACAATCGATATATTCTTAACCTAAATTTGCTCATTATTAACTTGCAGCACAAAGTACTCACCAGTGCGATGTCGTGACTCGTGGTGGGGGAAACTCCAGCCTGAGCCTGCTGCCTGCACCTGGTAGAACTCCTTTGCGCATGCTCAGACGATTGACGCTGTTCCCTCTTGCTCGGCCAACATAATATTTTTTGTGCAACGTTAAAAGTTCTCTCAACACAATTATTTATTTTCTCTTGATGAACATTTTGTAGTACTTTCATGGAAATCATGCTATCATTGACCAAACATATTTTTCTTTTTTAACACAACCATTATGTTGAGCCAACATGTATTTCCTCATTTGTACAACTTTTTGCATCAGTCATTTTTTACAGTGCAGTAAACTTCTTTATTAACACAAATCAGCATTATAATGCATTATAAAATTAACAATCATATTCAAGTTTCATTAAATTTTGTCACAGGACATGGTTGTGGTGAAAGCGCACAATGAAGGAGTAAACGTAGTCTTTAATTATAACTTCAAAACAAAGGTCAGGAGATTTCATAAGCATCAACACACATATTCAACTTAACCAGGGATGGGGAAAGTTGATCCTGGAGGGCCACAGTCCTGCAGAGTTTAACTCCAACCCTGAAAAATAAAAATCTACCTGTATCCTGAAGACCTTAATTAGCTTGTTCAGGTGTGTTTGATTAGGGTTAGAGCTAAACTCTGCAGGGACACCAGCCCTCCAGGATCAACGTTCCCCATCCCAGCACTAAATGAACATCAATCTGAGAAAAGGAACACAGAGGAACACAGGGTTTAAAATACTGAACCAAATGAGGGACTAATGAGTAAATTAACAAGGAACAGGTGATTAAGTAATAATGAGAACAGGAACCAAACCAAATAAATAAAGAATAAATAACTACACGTGACACATTTAGATACAGTTATAAGAAAACTACTTTTTTTCTGGTGCTTGTCTATCAATTTCTGAGGCTCTGAAGAACTGAAAGAGATGGAGAGATACAGAAAGACATTAAAATGAAAGTGCAGAATTGATGAATGGACTATATGCATTTTTTTTTCTTTCCCCGCTGGGATTCAGTTGAACAATAATGCACAATAATGAAAGTCCTCTCTGCAAATATGAGCATGTAAATGTATGCGTGATGAATATTATACTGTCTCTTTCTATTAGTTTTTACACCTCAGCAATAACACTTAAATTTGGCAAAACATTTTCACTGTCTTCAAGGAAATTTAATTTGCTGTCTCGCACACTGTTAATGGAAAGATCCCAGCTTTCTGCGTACATAGCAGGGTACGGAGGTCCCTGTCTGAAAAATGAGATGTTTCATTACGAACATGATTTTTTTAAAAAGAAGAAAAAAAAAAAGAAAACAAGACAAATAAATCAACAGGAATATCTGTAGGTTTAAAGAATTTTATAAGGAGGACAAAACCTGTTCTAAGCAAAATCAGAACACTAAAACATTTTGTAGACTGTAAATGATTTGCTGTCTATGTTAGCTGACAGTAAAAATGTGTAATAGTGTGTAAAAGCCTGAATTCAGATCCTTGTGTATTTCTTGAGACATATCCAGAGAAAACACAATGTGTTTATTGATGTTCATGTAATGCGGAGCACATTTCAGAAATCCAATTTGTATGTTCTTAATGAATACATATTTCTAAAATATCTTTGACAAGTGTATATTACAGTCTGAGCAAAGACACATTTCCTTGATAATTTATCTAGAAGCGAACACTCTTATAAAATCATCATGTTTCATTTCATTTTTTTTTTTTTTTTCATTTTTGTGCTAAGACAAAGCATTTGTTTTGACTTCTGACAAATGAGAACCAGTAACAAAAGGACAAAGAATGCAGGATTACAGAGAGTTTGTAATCTCTAAACATTTCATATTTCACCAGAGTTTATCATTGTACATTTACAGCTTTTGTTACAGAACTCAGGTACAAAGGAAAATGTCCTTTTCCCTCAAACACTAGCACTGCACAGTTAACTACTTCACTTGTCTTTGTGCATGTTTTGGTATCGTTACAGCTTTCAGTTTTATCATCTGTCAAAATGTGGTCTGCTTGAATCCAAAAGGAGACCAAATGGTGATTTTAAAGTAATGAAAATACAATACTCTCGAAACCACAGAGATCTGGAAGGAGTGCCGGCTATGAAAACAAAACAATCTCTGAGACGGCACCCAGACTCCATATTAGATTTGATCAACCTTCCCAGATTAATGTTACATTGTGGTCATCCTAAATATTTAATTTAATTAGATTAAAGCTATGATTTTCAAAAAAAAAAAAAAACTTTATTTCCTGAAAGACACTGTTTGGTATTTTCAATGAAACAAAAAGATAATGTTCAAAAACTGCCTTACAAATGATAGGAATTAACGTTAAAAAGTCATAAAACTGAACATGAACATTCACCGGCAATTAGATACTATTAATTGAGCTGTTAAACATACAAAGGCATCTGTCAGCATAGCCCCTCGTGTTAAAACAGGCACTGACATAAAGTGTTGGCACTTGTAAAATAAGAAAGAAGGAAGTTTAATTTCAGTGCCTCGGAGAGATTTCATAACATATGGAATGTGTTACATGTCACAGATTATTATAAGAAACTTTAGTTTAACTGCTTCATTTTGCTTAATTGGATCTTGTTTGTGCTCACACTTTTTCCTCCTACCAGTTTGTGTTAAAAAAAAAAAAGCCCTCTAAACCTTAAGCAAGTACAGTCATGCTGTCGGGAGGCTCAAATGAAGTGGAAAGTGCTCTAAATCTATAGGGACGTGACAGCCAGTGTTTGCGTGTCTGTGTATTCTTCAAGCTTCAGAACTGTTTGAGCACTTGTAGAGTGGATTGGAGAAAGACAGCTTGCTTTCCTTTGAGCTGGAGACCTGAATAACACAAACAAGCAAAGACGGGCCTAGATGAACCAATGAAAACCATGAGTCTTCTTATAGTCAGTCCATTTATACAGAGCCATTCTGGAACACTCGAGTGGCCAGCAACTGCATCCTATTATTATGATGAGACATTATGATCGACCTTTCTTCCATTATGATTTGTCCATATTTATTCTGGTACTTTATTTTCATTTATTGCTAAAGCAGGAGATTAATTTATTACTTGGGTCCTCTGGTCCCAAGCCTCAATCAAATTTTTGCATGTAAAAGCTATAATGTGATGAGTGCAAATCAATAAAACAGTCCACTGAGTGTATTGTACATCACCAGTATGTTTTTTTTTTAATTAAAAGTGTTTTTGGGGTGGAACTGAATGGTCACTTTGCTAATTATGACAGCCAGACTTTCATACCTTTGGATCCTCTCTCCATGGGTAAACACTGATGTTTAGTCGAGGATGGACAGGCCATCTGGGTCTAATGTCAAGAGAGGACACCTGAAACCAGAATTACACAGTAATCCTATTTAATAAAATGACATCTATGGGAACAAACATAACTGTAATGCTTTAACATATCATCTTTCCAAAGCTCATGGTCAAATTACATTAGTCTGATACAATTCTGAAAATCAATAATTGTTTTCGAAACACTATGGTTCCTACTGCATTGCATTTTAGATTCAGCTCACCGACATGAATGCATAACTTAGCAAAATGTGGAGAAATCTCAGTTAGCCATTAAAATATGCCAGACTTCACTGCACAGTAGAGTGAAAATGACTGTGTGCCGCATGCAAAACACAGCTAGTTTAGCACCGAGCGCTTAAAGTACACGTACACCAACACGAACACACAAACGTAAGCTTGCGGGTCAATATTTCCTATCAGCAGTGTGACAGAGCTCTCTCTCACACCTGCAGGGCAGTTCAAATTACTAAATAACACTGTTCGCTCAAAAGTGGAAAAAAGGTAGCAAGTGGGAAAAAAAAGAAATAGAGTGGGACGAAAAAAAAGAGAGTCTAGGGAATGTATTAGAGAGATGCAACATGGCAGGGAAAATGAAGGACTCTATTAAAAAACAAACAAATGAAATGACTGCATAATGATCAACTTATTTGAAGTATATGACTGACCTTTTTCTGCAAGTCAGAGGATGAGCAATCCAACTCTTCATTATCGATAAGACTGGAGTCTCTGTGCAGTCAAGAACAATGTTGTCAATACCCATACATTGTATAGACACTTTCCAAGTTCATTTGAATGTGAATGGACTTACTTTAGTGGATTTCTCCTTTGAAATAACAAGAACAGAATGACTCCAGTTGCGATGACCACCAGGATCAATGCCACACTTAATCCAACACTGACAGCTGCAGAGTTCACAATTAAACACACATATTATTGCTTATCAAGCTCATTTATATTAAAATTATTGCATGTGCATATGCAGTACTCACCAATCCAATGACCTAGTTTACTATCTGGTATCACAGCTGTTGTGGACGTGGTCGTTTGAAAAGGTTTTTCTTTTATATGGCAACGATTACCAGTCCACTGTGATGGACAACTAGAGAAAGACACATTAGAAATAGCACACATTAACTTTGAATGGCAGAGATAATTCATAAGGGAATGCTGGCTCCTCAACTGTCCAAAAGAGAAATAAATAAATAAGTGCATGAGCATTTGCCTGGAGACGTCCACATGAGCTTAATTTCAGCAACAGCTTTCCCTTGGCTCCTGTAATGAGAAAAAGACACGCATTCTCTCTTTGTCCCTTCTTTTCTCTTACATTCTCCTTGTGTTTTCGTTTCCTTTTCTTGCCTGCGGGGAAGATCTTGTCTCATAAAGAATGTCCTTAAGCTATTCTGCAATCAGCCTCGTGCACACACAGATACACTAGTGTCTATGAACATGAGACATAAGTCATTCTCATAATTTATTAGCGATGACATACACCGTTTCAAAGAGAAAGACAAGGAGAGAGAAAACATTTGAGGCTTTGGGGGGTTAATTCAAATGGAGAAAGATTGTGTTTCTTGGCACAACCGAACAGTAATTACAGAAAGCCTGCTTTGGCAGTTCGCTGAAAAGTACATGTTTAAACCGAGAGTCAGGGTGCTGATACTCTTTGTAAAGTTCACACACATTTCAATGTGATATTCGGCTGGCACTGTAGGATAGCATGAATAATTCAGTGCAAAGATCTCCAACAGGTTCTTGTCACTTGCTTGACCATGACCGACAGGTGAAGGTGGAGATTTTTTTCCCCAGGTAAAACTGAAAGGAGGCTTTAGGTCAGACTTTAAGCATGCACATTTTTTCTAACCCAACAAAAATCATAATCCATTTGCATTCCATAACAGACACATACTTTGCATTAAACTGTATTAGGAGTCCAAGAGAAGTGAACAGTAAGAGAAAGCCTCTTTAGTTGCTTTAAATGCATAGCTTATGTTATACAGATGATTGCTCTATTCCTTTTAAAGGGGTCATCGGATGGCCATTTTCCACAAGTTGATATGATTCTTTAGGGTCTTAATGAAAAGTCTGTAACTAAGTTTGATTACAATTGGTAGTGGTAATGGTTGTGTTTTTTCCCTGTCAAAAACAACTCTTTTCAGAGTATGCAGTTTTGTAGCGTTTTCCTTTAAATGTTAATGAGCTCTGCTGACCCCGCCCCTCTCTTCCGAGGCTGCTCTCTTAGGGACTGTTTACTTTAGCCGGGTTCATCTTGAAACTTGCTAATTAGCACATTATTAGGAAAGGAGATTTGCAAATATTCATTAAAAAACCTTACACTTACTTCTTCTCTAGGTGAAGTTGGATCATGAATGATTCGCATGAACATAGACACATTAATGAAGATTGGGGGCGCATTCTCTTTAGAAACAATCTATGTTTTGCCAACAACAGAATACCTCAATCACTTTCATTCTTGTCTACATCTGCTCCGGCGTGAAACAATGGCAGACTGATGATAGCTCACTCAGGGCAGGTCTAAGGTAAGATTGCCAGTCTAGTCTGTGCTGAAACGCTACTGTCAATCAAGGGGGGCCTGTCTGCATCTGAGATTGACTCGATATGAGAAAGGGGTAAAGATTTTAGTTGATTAACAAAAACACTGGGTGGATTTTTATCATATAGGGTGGTTGTGTACACATACTACACAAACATTTAAGTTCAAACAACTTGTAAGCGCATGTAGCATCCGATGGCCCTTTTAAAAGAGTCAGTATTTGATTATTAATATTTTGGGATTCAATTAGAGTGTAATATTATGCATGGTAAACTCACATGCACACTGGTCCATTTTCCTTTACTAAACACCTCCCTCCATGGAGACAGTACCCAACTGGACACTCTAAAAATAAAACACATCCACATATAATAATGACTTATGATAAATTCATCATCATAACTGAATGATAAATTACCTAATTTCACATCATTAATTAACACAGATCAAGTGATACTTTCATAGTGGTTAAAGTTATGGGCTGGCACCAAAAGGGTGCAGGTTCAAGCTCAGTTAGGGGCAATCCTTAACAAGAGAGTTACAGAGAGTTCCCATTAATGACGTGTCCTTGACCGAGGCTCTTCACCCCTACATTGCTCCTGGGCCACAGCTCCTTTAATCTGAAGATTGAAGGGATATTCCCCTGAAGAAACTGCCCACTTAATGAGAAGTAATATATTATGCAACTCCTAAAAAGTCACTTTACTTTGATGGACTTTGTTGTTAATACATTTTGAAGTTATAATTTAACCTTTCATTTAGGGAATAAAGTCAGAGAAGTATGTACTGATCTTGTCTTCTTCTATTCCGTTCTCCTCATCCTCTCTCACATTGTCTGATAAACAATCATTGGTGGTATAAGAAATCATTTAATCATTTTTCGACCCTTAAAAACACTCCTAAATTAAAATCCCAGATTTTTAAATTTTTTAATAAAACAATATAACATAACGTTCAAATGTTTGGGGTCAGTATGATTTTTTTATTTTTTATTTTTACAATTAAATTGATCAAAAGAGACAGTAAAGCACAGCTGTTTTTAAACATATGATGTTTCTTGAGCAAAAAATCTGCAAATTACAGAAATACCTTATTATGTAAAATATATTAAAATAGATGAGTTATTTTAAATGGTAATATTTCACAGCATTACTCCTCTTACTGTAATGTTCACTTCATACTTTTGAATGGTGGTATATACTTACCACCTTTGGTTGTTTGTATTTATAACAATGCAATAAATTGACAGTTGTAAAAAAATTGTAAATCATATAAGAAAGGGAAATACAAGTTAAAAGGCGTCAAATAACAATAGAGTTGCATTCCAGTGGATGATGTACAGTAGGACGTAGGCATAGTGTAAGATCCGGTGAAAATATGCTAATCTCGCAAGAACCAAGTTTAGTTTACAACAAAGGAAAACCAGTCTCCTATTGACTCATATCAAAATCCTCCAACATTTTTCTTTACAAATCATTGTTTTGTACTTCTTATTCTTGACCAATGCTTTGTTTTGCTCTCTCCTCTGCACTTTCATTTTTCGTCACTTCTCACTGGAGCTTACGCTTCACCTTCATCAAACATCATCCACTTTAATGACACTCGCTTATGTCAGTTAGCAAAAACTAAAGATTACAGTTCATAAAGTTTTAAATATAGATATTTCGCTTACACAAATGCATCACTTTGCTTCAGAAGGCCTTTATTATCCCCCCAGAGCTGTGCAGAGCAATTTTTATGATGGATGGATGCACTTTTTGGGACTTCAAAATCTCAACCCCCATTCACCACCATTATAAAGTTTGGAAGAGCCAGGACATTTTTTAATACAACTCTGACTGTATTCATTACAGCAGCAAAATAGTAATAAAAAAATAAAAACATGAATGGACCCCTTTAAATAAGAAAGTGAGATGAACAAATGTGTTTGTTTTACCATAGCAGCTGGACTCATCAGGGTTAAAAGGAGGGCAGTCAACAATATCATCACATCGACTGTGATATGATACACAGTCTGCTGTCGCCTCACACACTAGTTCTCCATCATCACATATCTTAACAGCTTCAGAAACAGAGACAGAAAATTTGATCTGTTCATTTTACAGCTATGATGTTCTACGATTTATATGTAACAGATTTGTGCTTGGGTCTTACGGCATCCATATTCGTCTTCTCCATCTGGGCAGTCTAGAACCGTATCGCAGCGCAGCAGAGCTGGAATACAGCTGTTGTTCATGCAGTGGTATTCTCCCGTCTCACACCCTGTTTGAGGAGGTATAGTGCCAGGAACCACACTCACACACATCTCCTCATCCGAGCTGTCCAGACAGTCCACCTCACCATCACAGTGCCAGCTCAGTGGTATACACTCAAACAGATACAAACACTTGAAGTGCTCCTCGTGGCATGTTTGTGGGATGGCGGTAACAGGACCTGAACATTTACAGAGATGAAATAGTAAACCCATTTTCAATTCAGGAAGAGACAAGAATCTAAAGCAATCAGTAGTTCTGTACCTCCAACGAGACATTGTCTAGTAAAAGAGATGTCATCCACAGCAATGTCAGTCCACTGGTCTGCTCCCACTTCTGCTTGAACAATCACTCTGAAGGGTGATGCATTTGATAAGATCACATTAGCATAATACCATCTGTCTCCATGGTTTCCGCAGGTTGCCCACATTAGCAGAGGTGTTCCACTGTGGCCCATGGTATACACCTGCAATATAGTGCCCACAATTCATTACGCAGTCTTCAAAAGGTGCTTTAAAGCTCAGTGTTTTCAATATAAAATAAAGGCAGAAATTTCATTGAACTCCAGCAGAGTTGGCTCCAAAAACTTTAAAGCTTATTTTTCATTACTCATTTTATGAATCATAATACAAGCCCATCTTTTCATGGAATAAGACCAGAGGGGGAAATCTACTTCATGACTGATATGTAGCAGGCTACAGTGCTTCAAGATGCTCATCTTTGTGAGTAAAATACTGCCACATAATGCAAAGGGAAGCTTCAAAGGTGCAAGAGGTGAATATAGACTGCAGCTCCAAGTTTTTTTGGAATGTTACAAAAAGTTTTTTTAAAGTTTTTTTTAAAAACAGATTTTTCACAATATTAAGTTTTCACTGTATGTTTCATAACATAAAAAAAATTCAGACTCCAAACTTTTGAATGGTATGGTAAAAACCTATGTAAAAGATGTTATTTGTGTATATTTCAAAATGTATTTGTATTAAAGTCTTATCACACCTTCAGTGTACCCATGTGACGTGAGCCATACATGTGGAACCAAAATCGGAGATGACATATACCGACACTCGCAGGAAACTCCAGCTGGCTTATGAATCTGGCGATATCTCCTTCTCTCTGAGCACTGGAGTTCACATACAGATACCCACCTCCTCCTTCTGAAAGAGTAAACCAAATGTCACCTACAGTACACCACATTTAATATTTACTTTAGCAAAGAGGCCAGTTAAAACGGTTAAACATGTAAATTAAATAAAAAATAAATGAACATTGACTTAAGATTTACAAACCCCCATAACAATTACCATGGAGTTTAAGAAATTAAAATGTTCACAAGCATAAAAAACCTACAACATAAAATCTGTAACATGCATTAACAAAAAAGATGGGGTGAATTTTCATTTTGCATAGACTTCAACCACTACACTGCTACAAATATTAGAAACAATTTCTTATCTTGTTAAAAATGAGATTATAGTATTATGATAGAGATTGTAACAACAAATACTATAATAGATTTCATTGCATAACTCCTCCACGGCTTTACTCGAAAGACACTGTGTAGCAATTTTCTTGACTTTTTCTCTGGTATAAAAAAATCAATAGTAGTTCAGTAAATCGATCACCTTTTAGAGGGCAGACTCATTTTCACAATTAAAATAATGTACGCTTAACACTTTTACTGAGAGACTCTGATCTTTTTGCAGAACCGGACAAAATATATGAGGGGCAGAAATCCAGATCTTAATTACACCCATTGATGAAGTAGCTAGAAAGTGGCTTTTTGTGATGCATTTTTCTGACCTTCAACCCTCTGGTTTTTAAATCACGCAATGATTCATTAGATGATTCAGACGACTGGCTCATATTCATGGGATTCTTGTACAAAAATTACTATTTCATCCACATATATTTACATGAAATAGAAAGGTTTAGTCTTATAATATGTAGCTTGTTTGGATTCAGAATCAGGTGTTATCAAGCTGTCTGTTTCACTATTTAAGGGGACTAAGAAGATCCACTGTCCATGCAATACACTCTGTGTTATCCACAGGGACTGTCAAATCTCAGCCAATCAGAAAGACACACTCATTATGACATCATGATAACATTTAGTTTTTAGTAATGTAGATTTTAATATGTGTGTGGTTACTAGTCATATTTGTATTAGCCAGGTGACTGAAGGTTATTGTGAAGTTTAGGTTTTACTAACCGAGGCTGTGGTCAGCTGATGGGCCTGTCCCATTATGCATTCTGCCATAGCCTAAATCCCAATCAAAGTCATCGTAAGGATCCTGAGACAGATGGCAGGTCTCTTGCCAAAGGCCACTGGGCATATCAAAATTACAAGCTCCTGGAACATGCACTAACAGACCACATGAACAGGTGAGATATTACCTCCATAAATATTGTATTAATAGCAATTTTGTATTTACATTGTATGTACTTACAACAGTCAATCTCATCAGACTCATCGGAACAGTCAGCTTTACCATCACACTCCAAATGAAACTCAATACAGTCTCCATTATTACACACAAAATCTGTTACAGCGGGGCATGATCCAGGATGCACAGCTCCTGAAATACAAGGACACTTTTCAGTCTTACTGATCTGAAACAGCATCATTTAAAAGATACAGCGGGTAAAAGAAGTACTGAACACGTCAACATTTTTCTTAGTAAATATATTTTTAAAGGTGCTGTTGAGTTTAAATTTTCATCAGATGTCGGTATCAACCCAAGTAATCCATACATACAAAGAAAACAAAACAAATAACTTCAAAAAATAAGTCGTGCGTAATAGAATGGAATGACACAGAGAAAAAGTATTGAACACATGAAGAAAGGTAGGTGCAGAAATCTACAAGCTGAAGTCTGTCAGTAACTAGAACGCAACCCTGCCCCTCGTCAGTGGGAATTAATATTAGCTGGTTCAGTTCCAACACCTACAGTTCCAGGAGGATGAAGATAAACAAGGGTAGACACTGATCCAAAATACAGCCAAGAAAACTCTCAACTGGTTGAAGAAAAATAAAATAAAGCTGCTAGAATGAGTCCTGCCAATCAACTACCTTAAATAAAAAAAAAAATAATAATAACATAGAAAATATGAACTAAAGATCAGAGTTCATAGAAGAGGCCCAAAGAACCTTTAGGATTTGAAGACTGTGTAGATGAAGGGGCCAAAATCTCACCTGAGCAAAGAATGCGACTAGTTTCTGCATACAGGAGGCACCTCGAAGCTGTCATTACCAAGCTTTTTAGTAAGAATATATTCAAATTCATTAAACGCAACATGACAGCAAAGTAATATCATTCATGCCAAACTATGTCCTGTTTAATTCTCCAAAACTTTGAGTTATTATACCATGGAGCGAAAAGTCTTTATCTAAGAACAGAAATTCTTTCCAAAGCACATATCCCCACAAAGAAATAGGTTGTAAAAAAATGGATTTCATTTCTCTGCTCCTCTTCACGGTTTGATAGAGCTCATTTATTTACACTGTATCACTGATCCAAGTTATATGGGCTTTTATATTACACACAGCTGCGAGTTCTGTAACTGTAGTTTAGTTTAATTATTTATTGGTCTGGTAAAACTTGCTGTACATTTCAAAAACAAAAAACTGCAAAAAGGGTCACGTACCTTCACCGAAAATATATGATAAGGCCATGAATGGTTATTTATAATAACCATTGTATTTGTTAAAAAAATGCTTTGATCACAGATTGTGTTTGACATCTTTGCATTACACACATAGTCTCACTAAATGATCCAGAAGCTCAAGTGTAATTACGGTGGCTTAGAAGTGCCAGTATACAAATTATACCTGACATTTTTCATGTCAAGCCTGAGAACCAAAAGAAGAACTTATTCTGACTTTCATGTCAGAATTAGTAAATCAATTCTCATCCAATTAAACGGTGGTACTGCTTTCCATCAGGCGCTGCTGAGCACAACCCTCAGAGCCCTGAGCTGGTCAAGCTTATGCATGAACGTTAAGCAAAACAGACTCATGGGAAATAAATGTGGTGATGAAAACTGCAGGCATTGTTGCGTCCCTCTGAGCATCAATGCTCAAACTAGACAAACTCTCCTGCAGCTTTCACTTGTTGTGCGTAGAACGTCTTAAGCTTACATTTGCATTTAAGCTCACATCCGCTGAGCTAGTCAGATACCAAATCCCAGCTTGTTTAAAGCTATATTAACAAGAATGGAAATCAATTACCTTGAATGAAAAAAGAGCACTTACGTGGTGCACAGTCAGTGAACTGCAGGTCATCGAGAGCCGCTCCACCGCTCACATCTTGTGTTCGAACTGCTTCAAATATGAGAATAAAGTTCCTCAGGCTCTTCAGAGATACCTCCGCTCTTCTCCATTGCCTTTGCATCTGCTGCTCTGTCCACACCTCCCTCAGCTCATTTTCTGTCTATCCATCACATATGCAGAAAAGGTTCTTATAAGCCCTCATAATCTTTAGTAAAAATCACCACAGCAAAGTAGAAAATTATCCATTGATCCAATCAATTTTCATTGGACAAAATCAAGCCCCATCCTACATTTTTTTTCCGTTTTGGGGGGGTATATATCACAGTAGGCAAGCACGACAATCAGTCAAGTTTTTTCACTTTCTTTGATTTTTTTTTTTTTTTCATAATTCTGTAGTTTCAAATATTCATCACCCCCCAATGCTTCTTCTCCATTCTCATATGAAGAGCTTCCTGTGACAATTGTTTATTGCAAATAAACCTTCTTCTGGTATGATTAAAAACACAAAATTTAAGTGCTAAATGTTTGATCTCAGCTAAGAACATAACACAGATAACACATAACACAGAACTGCAAAGTCATGCAAGAACATGTTTCAGCAATTTAAAAATCTTGCGCAACGCTAGTTTCAGCTGTTAACAGATCTATAAAGGCCTCCACACTTTCCCTGATTTAAGCGGTCTATTCCAGTGGCAGTGTATGTTTGCTTCACTTGGTAAGACCTAGTCATGTACCTTAATGAAGAGCCGGATAATTCCTGTGGCTTTTTCGGAAATATAGTACCAGAAGGTGAGTTTACATATGGCACTAGACTCCTTCCACACAGAACTTCTCATGTGAGCTTTATCACCCTTCAGTCCCACAGGAGTGGCTGCCAGATATACAAAGTGGCCTGTGTAGAGAGAGACTGACAATTATTAATATCCATGTAATAGCTTTCATGTCATCAGGTTCTCAAACTGACATCCTGGAAGCATTAGTCAGGATTTAATACCACACACCTTTGCAATTTTGGCTGGGTCACCTTCCTAAGAACTCAATGTAGCCATCTTGAAACTAACAAAACTTAACAGACAAAATTCCACCTCTTCCATTGATTAGGAAAACAGAGCAGGGATTTATGGGTATTATCAGTCTAAAAAGCATGCATGCGTGAGCATTTCAATTATTCACTGAAAACAGCACAATAAGGCAATTCTGATTTGATGCATTTTTGATGCACTAATCCTAATCTGTCAAAAAAACGAATTAAAGTCAAGTAAATCTGAAAATGAGTCAAACAGAGATGAATCTTAACTGCGATTTTGTATGCTATTGGATTCAAAAATAAAAGAAATATAGGATTGCCAAATGGTGATGTATAGATCTCTGCTAGGACATCTAACTGACATCAAGAATGGCCTTCCAACTTACTGTATCTTTCATGTTATTATGGGACTCAAGACAGTTCTGTTGATGCTATAAAAGCTTGCTTATGGATGGTCGTACACAATATCCCAAGCTCACAACTGCTTTATTAATAAAGATATCCTGCTGAGATAAAGTGAAGCAGGGCACCGACTCAATAAAGGAGGTCTTACCGCTTTCATTTTTAAGTGTGTGATCATGAGGAGGTCTGATCATATGAATGGAGCCCACTCCATGAGCCCAGCTAAAGGTATCTGCCATGCTGCTTTTCCAACCACAGAGCCCATGTTCAAATGAGCAGGACGTCCCACAATCCAATTCATCCGTTTCATCTCCACAGTCATCAGTGAAGTCACATTTCTGCTCTTGTCTGTAGCAATTGCCATTGTTACACTGCAGAGAACCCAGTGGACAGGATCCTGTGAAAACAAACACATAGATAAATATTTTAATGTATAATAGTAGATTATGTTTATTTTATTCTGGTCATCACAATATGCTAATGTTTACACTACTGAAAACTATGTTATTGAAAGGTCTTATATTTCACATAAATTCAAGAATTTATGTACATTTTGTGTAAAAACTTGAATATTGTGAAATAATTAAAAAAATAAATTAAATTAAATTGAAAAAGTTAAATACATTTTCCAATGTAATTTATTCCAGTGATGCATAGCTGAATTTTCAGTATCATTACTCCAGTCTTCAGTGTCACATGATCCTTCAGAAATCATTCTAATATTCAAATTTTAAAAAAGAGTTTTGCTGCTTTATATTTTAGTAGAAACTATGTGATGCATACTTTCAGGATTCTTATTCTAAAATTATAAATGTATTAGCTATCACTTTTGATTAACTGAATGTGTCTTTGCTGATTGAAAGTATTATTTCTTAAAGGTCCTGTTCTTCGTGATCCCATGTTTTAAACTTTAGTTTGTGTGTAATGTTCTTGTTAGAGTATAAATAATATCTGTAAAATTCTAAAGCTCAAAGTTCAATGTCAAGCGAGATATTTGATTTAACAGAATTCGTCTACATCGAACGACCCATTTGTACTACATCCCTCTAGTTGCTGCAGTAATGACGTGACTAAAACTAACCTTTTTTGACTAACCTCCGCCCACATGAATACACAAAAAGGGGGTGTGGTCTTGTTGCGCTCCAACGGAGAAGAAGGAAGAGCTGCATTTTTGTTTGCCATGTCATCGAAATATGGAGCCAAAAGAGTATCAATAAAGATAAATGCACACACTACATTCACATGTGCACACATAGGATTCATACATGCACACACATAATTCATAAATACACACACAGGATACACAAATGCACATACAAAATGTAAAAAGCACAGAAGATTCACAAATGCATACAAAATTCACAAATGCACACAAAATTCAGAAATACACACAATTCAGAAATGCAAACAACATTTACAAATGCACTCAAGATTCACAAATGCACAGGACAAGATTCAGAAATGTATTTCTGATGCACACACACATATATATTGATTTACAAACTGCTTGCGGTCTGTGAACTTCGCTCCATTTGTGTGTGAATTTTGAGACTCCTCTGACTTGGCTCGACACACAAATGCCTTTTTTTAAACAGGGAATGATCTGCAACCAATCAGATATCTCCCTTGTTTGAGCCAATCACAAGAATGCACCCCACGTGGGGGATTGTTTACTTATATGCCAATCAGCGAACGACTCGCTTTCCTCACGCAGCGAACGACTCACTTTCCTCAGCGAACGACTCACTTACCTCACGCAGCCGGTGACTAACTTTGCGCAGCCGGACACCCACTTTGCGCAGCAGGAGACTCAATTTCCGCAGCCGGAGAGTCACTTTCCTCTCACAGTGAACGACTCACTTTCCTCACGAGTCACGCAGAGAATGACTCACTTTCCTCTCGCAGCGAACGACTCACTTTCCTCATCGAACGATTCACTCTCCTCACGAGTCACGCAGCGAGCGACTCACTTTCCTCACTCAGCAAAGTTGAACGAACGATTCCCTTTCCTCACGCAGCGATCAACTCACTTTGCGAAGCCGGAGAGTCACTTTCCTCTCGCAGCAGACCACTGACTCTCTCTTCATGTAGGGGACGAATATTATAATTAAAGTGACTTCTATATTGCATTCAAAAGAATATTTAGATATTTAAATGGTGTACTTTTATTTTTTTTTACTTTCATTAAATTATTTCAATAAAATGAAACAATTGCCTATTGCCAATTTATGAATCCATGGTTAACTTTTTTTCTGCAGTCACAGTCTGGACTATATGTATTGAGACATTTTTAAATTTATATTTTGTAAAAAAATAATAAAAAATAAACCTGAATTGTAATCTAAACATCTGTATTTTCATACAATTTCATAAATAAGTAGGCTATAATATGCCGCACCACAGGCATATCGCGCTGTATGAACACGTTCATGTGATTGGCTTATAAGTAAACAATCCCCCACGTGGAGTGCGTTCTTGTGATTGGCTAAAAGAAGGGAGATATCTGATTGGTCGCAGATCATTCCCTGTTTAAAAAAAGGCATTTGTGTGTCGAGCCAAGTCAGAGGAGTCTCAAAATTCACACACAAATGCAGTGAAGTTCACAGACCGCAAGCAGTTTGTAAATCAATATATATGTGTGTGTGCATCAGAAATACATTTCTGAATCTTGTCCTGTGCATTTGTGAATCTTGAGTGCATTTGTAAATGTTGTTTGCATTTCTGAATTGTGTGTGTATTTCTGAATTTTGTGTGCATTTCTGAATTTTGTATGCATTTGTGAATCTTCTTTGCTTTTTAAATTTTGTGTGTGCATTTGTAAATTTTGTGCACATTTGTGTATCCTGTGTGTGTATTTATGAATCCTGTGTGTGCATATGTGAATGTAGTGTGTGCATTTATCTTTATTGATACTCTTTTGGCTCCATATTCGAAACGCTGTCATTTTCATCTCTGAGTCCAATCATGTTTGTTTGGGCTTCCCAGGGACACTGTACTTGGAGATTAATGCTTACAATTTATGTTTAACTCGATTCCCGAAAATTATAATCCACTTGTAAAACTATGTGCAGCACATTTTGCTGAGGACAGTGAGCGTCCTCAGTTTCAATCAGTTTAATGCCGGATTCGCACAAAGATTATTCTTGAAAGATGGAGCAGTTCCCTCTTTGTCTGGAGAAGGCGTTGTTAAGTTAATGGACCACAACCGGTAAGTGTATTTTATTATTTAAGTTGGTGCGTTTAACAGTTTCTGTAACTTATTACACAAAGGGCAACGCTGTTTAGCTTTGTTGACTAGATGTTAGGGCTGTGCAAAAAAAACTAATGCGATTTTCATGCGCATCTCATCAGTAAAAAATGCTCCTGTGATTATAAGTATATCTCCAGCACATGCTCCTGCCCACTTGCAGAGATGGGACCAAGTCACACATGTGCAAGTCTCAAGTAAGTCTCAAGTCTTAACCTTCAAGTCTCAAGTAAGTCCCAAGTATTTTTTTCTTGGGCAAGTCAAGTCAAGTCAAGTCAAGTCACAAGCTATGTCAAGTCAAGTCCAAGTCAAGTCACCTTAATATTGTTATTTTACCTGCAGAATCTGATCTTAATAAAGTTAAAAGACAAGATATAAGTAACTGTCAGTAAATTAAAATAATTTGGATTTGCATTGTAAATACTCATGTTCAGTAAAATACATCATGGAATCAAACAAAATTGTAACTTCCTAAAATTATTTATTTTTCACTTCTGCCAACAGTGTTTGAAATGTTTTACATTTTGAACATTGAGTCCATAAAACAAATAATAGCTAAACATCCAACAGACTCCTCTCTGAACACCTCTCTCTCTCTCTCTCTCTCTCTCAAACACAGTTTACATACAACATTAAACTGTTACATTTCTCCTCTCTCTCTCTCACACACACACACACACACACTCTCTCTCTCTCTCTCTCTCTCTCTCTCTTTCTCTCTCTCTCTCTCTCAGAGTATAGAATATAAATATGACGTATTTTCAGTTGTTTCATACTTTTTTGTTATGTACAGTACAGACCAAAAGTTTAGACACACCTTCTCATTCAAAGAGTTTTCTTTATTTTCATGACTATGAAAATTGTAGATTCACACTGAAGGCATCAAAACTATGAATTAACACATGTGGAATTATATATGGAATTATAAACATAACAAAAAAGTGTGAAACAACCAAAAATATGTAATATTCTTGGTTCTTCAAAGTAGCCATCTTTTGCTTTGATTACTGCTTTGCACACTCTTGGCATTCTCTTGATGAGCTTCAAGAGGTAGTCACCTGAAATGGTCTTCCAACAGTCTTGAAGGAGTACTCAGAGAGATGCTTAGCACTTGTTGGCCCTTTTGCCTTCTGTCTGCGGTCCAGCTTACCCCTAAACCATCTCGAATGGGTTCAGGTCCGGTGACTGTGGAGGCCAGGTCATCTGGCGCAGCACCCCATCACTCTCCTTCTTGCTCAAATAGCCCTTGATGCCTTCAGTGTGACTCGACAATTTTCATAGTCATGAAAATAAAGAAAACTCTTTGAATGAGAAGGTGTATATATATATATATATATATATATATATATATATATATATATATATATATATATATATATATATATATATATATATATATATATATGCACTTCTCATGATTGGGTAATCGCGGCAGCTACATTAGTTTTTCTGATTAATTGTTTTGCTCTATGAGAAAGACAAGGTAACAAACGCGTCGCACCGCATCGAGTTAAAAACTTCTAAACTTTTCAGAATGTCGCAAGCGCACCGCAGGTCATGTGACAATAACTAACCAATCAGCTTCATCCTTTCCCGTATCAACGTTGAAAGCTCAGCTAAGATGAAGGAACAGCTGTTCATAGCTGTATATGGATTGCCATTTTGAAATGAATTTAGTAGCAGAGCTACTGCGAGCGATTTTTAGTGCTGCAAATCCATTTATACTTTGCTGAAATTTCCGCGTTTTCATTGAGAGAGAGCGTGTCATGGATGCTTAGCAACGACAGACGCCCCAGGAGCACTTCTGCCCGAGCGCTTTGGAAAGAAGTAGAAAGCGGCGCGACTAGCGTTTTCCACGCGTTTTTAGGCGCGAACTATTGAAGACAAAAGCGATGACCCTCGGTACCTCTCAGGCTGACATGTTGATGTGATGTGATATTTGATTTAAGTGGGCGTGGTGTGTGTAAGGTAGAGAGGGCATGACTGATGATAGTGTCCTGATCCAGTCACGACGCTATTCTCAGCCTGCGCTCCAGCTGAGTAATCAACTTTATTTTAAAAAATAATTTATATATTTTATATTCAAACTGAAAACATGATGTGATTAACACTCAAGTCATTCAAGTCATCGTGTCTCAAGTCAAGTCAAGTCCCGAGTCTTTAACTTCCAAGTCCGAGTCAAGTCTCAAGTCCTAAAAATAGCGACTCGAGTCGACTCGAGTCCAAGTCACCAAGTCACAAGTCCCCATGTCTGCCCACTTGCTTCTCAAAACTAGCCAACAATCACGTTACCAGGAGGGCCGCGTGCTCTAAGCTGAACCACTGGCCCAATCAGAACTCGTTACGTATTTCTGAAGGAGGGACTTTATAGAACAAGTAAGTCATCAGCCCGTTTTTATGACAGTGAAAAAACTGTATACAGATAGGTGAATTGTGTGGAAAAATACTGTGTTTTTTACACGCAAAACATGAACACATGTTATATTGCACACTGTAAACACAATCAAAACTTCAGAAAAAGTGCGAAAAACGGGACCTTTAAATAAATCTGTCTGACCCAAGTTTTTGAACAGACTTCTTATATTTTCGTTTTTTTAATTATATCATTTTATTATGAACTTAAAATTCATAATTTGAATGATGTAATAAAGTATTAAGTATTAAACCTATAAACTCTATTACACAGCCTGCAGCCACAGATTCTGCCTGCAAGATATATCATGTATACTCATGTTTTGTTTCAAGGAAGAAAAATACACTTTTCCAAAGTTTCTCTACAAACTTTTTTCTTTGAACATGCTATTGGAAAACAATTAAACAAAAAAATAAAAAGGATGTTCATTGTCAATAGAGAAGCTCATGGATTGATTATGCATTTGTGGAGCATTGTTATACATTTACCTTTACAGTGATGAATGTATATATGGCACAATTAGTGCAGCTGTACCTGGAAGTAATCGGGGAGTGGGGTCTTTCTCAAATTTGTTGCTAAGAATACAGCCTGATGAGAAGGTGATGTCATCCAGACAGATGTGAACTCTGGTGTTAAGGCCCACCTTGCCTTCAAACATTATGCTCAAGCTGTCAGTAGATGAGAGAGGCAGTTCCTGTCGGCTCCAGTAGTTGCCTTGATTTCCAGTAAGGCTGAGTAAGAGTGAGCGGTTGGAGTTTGTAGACATGTACACATTCAGAGTGCCAATGCCGTCACCAGACATATGGAGGTAAAAGACCATCTTGAAAATCAGACAAAAAGAAAGGATACTTTATTAATAATATCCCAGTAGCAAGGGTGCTGTTATACACAAATATGCCACAGTAATCTCAGCATAGTTGATGTTTAGACCAACAGTATGATTACTAGTTTAATATTATTTATTCAACAGTTAATACTAATGAACTTACATTTTAAATAATAATATTCCCAAATAGTTTGCCTATTTCTGCTCAGCCATCATAAATAGCTTAAAATCAGAATAAACTTATAAAGTGTCCAAACCTTCAGTTAATCTGTGTTGAACAAACGATTTAATGATTTTACTCATTCACTCACTCAAAAAAAAAAAAAAAAACGATTGAGATTGTCACTGTTTCTGTTGGTTTCAATCATTTAGATCGTTTGTCAATATAATATAATTGTAATATAATAATTCTAATCCAAAAAATATTCCAGCTAAACTCCAGACTCAATAATACAGTTCAAGTTAGCTAGCAAATCTGCAAAGATAGCTTGCCACAGCGGTGTCTATCTGGAAGAAAGGTTTCTCTTTTATTGATTGATTTGGCTTGTTATGGTGGCTGATATTCTTCTTCTGTTTCTGTGTGTATGTGTAAATGACTCTTGTCAGTGTTTGACTGACTGGCGAGTTTGTGCAAGAGTTTGACCTTTTAGGATGAGACAATTCATTCTGTCACACACAAATATAAAAACAACAATAACAACAGACACTAAAAAAACCTGCCAATGTTCCTAATTGTAATTAGCCTACCAATTCTAAAACATCTAACCAAGGCTGACAAGTACACACAAAAACTCCTCCTCTTCAGCTGCTTCTTGTGATTGATTGATGCGAGCTGAATGGGAGGACGAGTCTCCATGGGCTAATTATCTCACACACACATACACACCTCTGAAAAGGATGAACACAGTCTGTCAATTCAGAGGAGATCCAGAGACATGATTGCCTTCACACACAAACTGATGAGAGCCTTGGAAGGTGCTCCTCTTTCTCCAACAGACATTGTGTGTGTGTGTGTTTTTGTGTGTGTGTGTGTGTGTGTTTGACAGGATGATTGAGTGCTGCCGGCTGGCTCAATGACTGAGTTTTTTGCTTCACAGTAACAGAGACAAATCCTGACATTCACTTTCTCCCATTTTATATTCAAACGCTGTGGATCCAGCAATGCAGGGGAATTAAATATCCTCACTGAACTAATGATCTAATTGGAAAGATTAATCTATAGAGCTTTTCCTAAAACACAAATATTATTCAAATACATTCCTCTGTATTACCCAGGGCCATGAAGCCAGCTTGCTGTAGGGAGGTATGACAAGACTTTGTAGAGGCAAAGCTTTTTTTTTTTGGACTGGTAGATGATCGGCAGCTACATTGTAACATTTTGAGAGGATTTTTGAAATTCATAGCTGGGAAGTTACAGAAATGCTGCTGAAGCCTATTTTCAGTGCTGTGAACACCTCTGACTTAAAATAAATAAAAATATAAGTGGTATTACTATGCCTTTTTTGTTTTGGATAGGACAGTAGAGTGATGACAGGAAAGCATTGGGAAGCATGATCAGCAAAGGACCTCGAGACGGGATCAAACTGTGGTCGACGTGAGCACAGCTGCGCTGTATGCTGACACACTAACCACAAGGCTGTTTGTGCTGACATAAGTGGTATAACTATGAAACTGTGAAAAACCCAACTAGGAAAAAAAGCCCAGATTTCAAGTTTGTTTTCCAATACATGAACCCCAAATCAAATGCATCATTAACATCTTTTCAGATAAAAGAGCTCATTGTATTAAAACATGACAAATTTACAACTCTAAGTACTTAATCTTTTGTAAGCCAATTAACTGAATTGAATTTAGTCAGTCTGTTTAAATTATACTTCCATAAACCTTCAAAAATCCTTTTTGAAAATGGGAACTGCCAACTGTAAACTTCTGCAAATGGTTTTCAGAAGATGATGGTGGCATCTGCACCACAGATGTCAAAGATGCTGATCTTATTAAAACATATCAGTTTTCTCTGGGAAAAAAAGGAAGCAGGAACATATGAACAAGACAAGAAAAAAAAAAACATTTACCAGGGGTCAAGTCCATGAAAATGTCACAATAATCTTTCCTGTATATTGATTTTTGTATTTATTTTTTTATTTTTTTACTCTTTATTAATTGTTTCCATTGTACTGTACTGAATATAATGCAAGTACAAACTCACCCTGGACTTTAGTGAATTAAACATAAAATTCCAGTGAGCCCTTACTTTGCTATCTCTGCTGCAGTGGCGGAAAAGAGGTCCTACAATTCGGGCAGTGTGTCCAGTTGTCTGTGGAAAGGACCCATCTAGATATAGGTAGTGGCCCAATGGGTTGCGGAGGGTGTGATCAGTGGATGGTCCAATCCCATGTGTGTGCATATTCCCTGGTTTGATCAACCAATCAAAATCATCATCTTGGCTCTGTCTCCAAGAGCAAAGGTCAAATTCGAAATTGCAGCGACCACTGAACCCCTCTGCAAAAAACAAAACAAAACATGAAATACAGTGAAATATGAAAATTCAGTCATCACTCACTAATGCCGTTTCAAACCTGTATGACTTTCTTTCTTCTATATATATATATATAAAAAAAAATTATATATATATATATATATATATAATTCAAAGAACTTTACAGTTTAAACAACATTGGAGCCCTCTGGCTTCTTTTTTGTTGCTTCACATAATTAATAAACACCATACCAGTTTGAAAAGACATGAGGGTAGCAAATCATGACAGTATTATGATGACAGATTGGGTTAATTATTGCTTTAAAACAAACACAGATGCACACGGAAATTACATTTAATATGGTTGCATACATTCAATACAGTATATGAAGTGTAAAGTTATTCCATACACAAATTCTGCCCACTGAAATACAGTTGAAAAAAAGTGACAGGGAAGAGGATGATGGATTTGTTTCTCACTGCATATGTAATGATTCTCATCCGAGCCATCTCCACAGTGATCAATAAAGTCACACAAGTTGTCCTCGGAGATACAGTGACCGTTGGCACAGATGAACTCGTTGTTACGACAGGGAAGATCAGACGTTATTGGAGGGGCACAATTCACAAATGCCACGTCATCAACAACTACATCACCCATGTAGCTGATGCCTCGCTTGGCTCGAAGACCCACCTATTAATACATTCAGAAACCAGAATATGCATGCTTTTAATCTGCTCCACAATACTTTTTATACAGAGGCATAGTCAAATGCACAAATCTATAAGCACACATTTACTCTGAGACACATCAGATTAACAGACTAATGTGAAAAGATGTCACTCAAAATCAGTTGATGTGTGTGTGAAAAGCTGAAGGAAAAAACTATACACAGAGATTGTGAATCGGAAGTGTTTGAGAGCTGCTGCATGAGTTAAAGAGCACTAAGGCCCCTGACAGTATACAGCAAAAGGGCAGTCAGTACTAATGAGTGAGGGTGTCACGAAGTATCCAGCACAATGAAGAACTACATTTGTAAGAGTGTTTATATATAAGAAGTGTTGATAAATATTAATGATGCAAGGGCCAGATGGAGAAAAGGTCATGATATTTCTAATCAAGCATCAACAGTCCAAACATCAGCTTGACACTTAACATTTACCACACATTTCAGGAATACTAAACACACAGTTCTCCCATCACCTTTATTAAAGTTTAAACAAGTACCATACATTTCAGAACATCTGTTTACCTGGTTTAAAATTTGTTTATCTGGTTGATATATAAACTATAGTTCAAAGCCCTAGGGTCAATTTGAAGGATGTGTCTTATGCTTACCAAGTCTGCATTTATTTGATCATATAAAAAAATCACTTAAATTGTTTTGGATTTTTTCTTGGAATTGCTACTTCGAGGAACAGACACAATGGGCCCTATTTTAACGATCTGAAACGCAAGTGTCAAAGCGCGAAGCGCAAGTAACTTTGTGGGCGGGTCTCGGCGCTGTTGCTATTTTCCCGGCGGGATAAATGGCTCTTGCGCCCGGCGCAAATCTAAAATGGGTTGGTCTGAAGTAGCTTCATTATTCATAGGTGTGGTTTGGGCGTTACGTGAAATAAACCAATCAGAACTTCATCCAACATTCCCTTTAAAAGCAGGTGCGCAAGTTCCATTATGGATTGCTATTATTATGGCGTATTTACCAGGCGCACGCCAGGAGCGGTTCACAGCCGAGGAGACTGATGTTCTTGTAAGAGCAGTGAAAGACAGAGAAGTTGTGTTGTATGGGGATGGGAGAAACCCACCCAAAATAGCGTCGGTTAAACAGGCGTGGGAGGATATAGCCACAATTTGTCAGATGTCCTTATATACACATATGTCTTGCCACTATTTGGCCAACAGGTCTGATCCTTAATTACTACAATTAGCCTGAATAATTTGTAAGCTAGATTTATGCCTATTTTTTCACATCTTAGTGTAACAATTTATGATTTGCAAAAATAACTGTTGCATCTGTGTAGATTACATGAGCAAAGTGTATGCGCGTTGTGCACGCTATACATTATGGTCAAGCATGCGCCCTTAAAATAGCATAATGAACAACGCGCAACGCGCCACTGACTTTAGACTAGGTTTTTTCTGGTCAGTGGCGCAATTGTTTAATGGAACAGCAAAATAGCACCAGGGATCGTTTGCGCCAGAACACGCCTCCTTTTTTGCGCTGAACCGCCCAGGGAGCGCAAGTTCATTCACTAGTTTAGCGACGTGCTTCTGTGGAGGGAAAAGCGCGCTTTGCGCAGGTGCAAAATAGGAATGACACATGCGTCGGTGTACAAAGTCAATTGCGCTGGGTGCAAGATAGGGCCCATCATCTATGGTACGATATCTTCATGAGAGTCTCTAATACAGTACAAATAATAATTTTGCATATGCTGGGATACCTTTTCAGCTTTTTTACAAGAATAGAAAATCTTCTATTCTGTGGAAAGTATATAAAGTAAAATATACTTTTTTTGGTAACATTATAAATGCCGTTTATTCAGTTAAGGCATCCTTGATAAATGAAAGATTTTTTCTTTAAAATGAAACTTTCTGCCCTCAAATGTTTGAACATTAGTACCTGTTGATGTATTTTTTTTTTTTTGCAGTTGTTTAGGCACAGCTGGGGAACCAAAGGGAAAAATGCTGGACATTCATAAAAAGTCTTTTTCCTTCATTTATTAGTCCTCACTCGTGTTACAGAAACACTGACCTGGATGTTATGACGGATTCCTATGAAGACCTCACCCCGCCTCCAGCTGTTGCCTTGGTTACCACTTTGGGACCAAACTTCATGTGTGACAGAGCCTGATTTGATGAAGACCTGCACATACAATTTTGAGACTGTTTTGACAAAATACAAATTGCTCTCTGGAAAATCCTTCACAACAAACATTTTCAGAATTTGAGCACAATGAAAGACAAAATGAAGCATGAAATGTATTCTGTCACATTAATAATATGTTTTGATGTTTTCTAGTCATGGGTTACCAGTGCAGCAAATGAGTAACAATTATATTCATCATTTGTGGATAACTGCACCTGCAGAGTTCCAACCGTAAAGCCACTCATGTGATACCAGAACACAAGTGTGCACTGGGGTCCTGTTCTTTTAATGGGAGCAGTCAAGAGATCAGTGGTATGACCAAATCCTCCATTAGAGCTGTCCGCAAATATATACCAACCCTCTAAAGAACCCCTGCAAAATGTACACGTATACAGATGAGTGCACACAATAAAGCAGAAAACACACACCTGCACAAGCACACCTGACCATGCATTTATAAACTGAAGCACAAACACATTCCAGCAATTAATGTTGTTTATTGCTCACAGTGTGTGATCGAGAGCAGGTCTGTGGTTCTGTTCTCCGTGATGAATACTCTCTCCTTGTCCTGTCTGCCAGCTAAAGGAATGAGGAGGAACAGGAGTGGCCGGAACACTTAAATACCATCCACACAGAGCATCATCCTCAAAACCACAAAACTCCTTCACTGAAAACAGACAAAACCGTGGGATCAGAAGGATGCATGAGGGACAGATAGTTTGTGATCGGTAAGATCCTATTCATATGAAAAAAAAAAAAAAAAACTCATGCTCACCAATGCAGCATTTGTTGGATAAAAAAGGAATAACCATACAGAAGTATTAAGATATAATATTACTGTTTACCATTTGAATATATTTTAAAATGTTATTTCATTCTGTGATGACAAATCTGAAATTGCAGCGTCATTACTCCACTTCATCATTCAGAAATCATTGTAATATGCTGATTTGTTGCTTTAAAAAATTTATATTACTATTTGTGGGGATTTTTTAATGATTAGAAAGCAGTTATTTGAAATATACATATATATATATATATATATATAATTGTATATATAATTGTAAATGTCTTTGCTCGTAATTACCTTTGATCAGTTTAATCCATTCTTGCTCAATGTAATAATTTATTTCCAAAAAAAAAAAAACCTTTTGAACAGTTTGTTAGATAGACAGACAGCCAAACAGATAAACAGACAGATGCATACCACAGTTCTCTTCATCAGAGCTATCAGAGCAGTCTGGTTTGAAGTTACACACTTGACTGAGGCTCACACACTCTCTTGTAGTTAAGCACACAAACTGGTCAGGAGGGCAGCTATGAGGGGGTGCTGCCGACAAGGTGGGGATGGGGGCAAAGGTGCTAGGCTCTTTTGAGGGCAATTCACCTACATATACAAAGATATACACACATAAATACATTAAAACACAGAATTTTTACATCCTGAAATGGGTAAATGGATCCATACAGATTCCATATAAATTAAATAAAAAAATTATTTTAAGGATTAAAAAATAATTCCATATCCTTTTAACTTCACCATCATATGGCTGACAGCCGATGAAAGACAGATCGTCTATGGCAATATCTCCTCTGAAGTCATCACCAACTGTCCCCTCCACTAAAATCTGTAGCAGCAAGAAAGAAAGAAAGAAGAGCCTGTCTTTATTTTGCAGCATCCACACAGCTGTGCGCGGTGTTTAGATGAATTTTGAATGTGTAAATATGCTCTTTGCTCCTTACTCAACACCCTTCCGAAATTTTTTTTTTTTGTAGTAACAAAGTTATTTTTTGGTGTATTGATTACCATTTGTATAACCACAGTTTTACTACAGGGAAGATCAATAAAGTTAATATTAAGTTACTTGCTCCTAACAAACCACAAACCAATTCTGCCATTCCTGAATGTGTTTTTGAACTAATTGGTTGAGTGAATGAGTCAAACGTCCACATAAAGACTCAATTGCTGCCACCTAATGGTGTACTGATATAACCAACAGAAAGAGATGCTAGAAAATAATATGTAAATTATCTGCTTGATGTTCTGTAAATGAATAGTGCTCTAGAGCATCAATAGAGCATTCAAATAATTTTTTACTCGTCTACATTTTTCTTTCTTTCTGTAAATAGAGACAAGCCAATATTTCGTACTATATATCTGGAATGACCAGAAGTACATGATATAGATTAGAATTTAGATTGTAAAATCATTTTTAATATTGCTAATACTAGCCTACACTTCAGCATGCTTTGTGGTTACTATGATTGCTCAGATTTTAGTGCATGCATTATCAATAGAGTGCATTTATGAGCATAAATTTAAAGTTGGAGCAGCCGGTTAATCAAATGATTCAGCACACCATTACACCCTTAGACTCCAGTCCTCATAATTCAGATCAATATCTCACCTGAAAGTGGTGAGCACTGTTGATCAGCAGTGTCTTCCTGTGCCAGAAGTTTCCTTGGTTACCATAGCGAACCCACAGCAAGTTTCCCCGCCCACTGTTACGGGTGCGCATGTACACAGCCAAACGATACACATGCAAGCCAAACATGTGATAGTGGAACCTAAAAACACAGGGTGGTTCAGATTCAGGGCCTCGGTGAGGAGTCCGGAGAAAAGGCCGACTGATAAGAACGGCTGTGTCTTTGAACTTCTGTGGGTCTGAAGACTCGATGTAGAGGAAGTGGCCATCCGCACTGGCTCGTGTGTGGTCCTTCCATGGGCCTGTGTTGAAAGTGGGAGTGGGTCCTTGGATACGGGTCCAATCAAACATGTCTTCCTCATGTTCCTGAGTCCAGCTGCACAAGCCTTCCTCAAAGTCACACATTAGCTCTGGTGCTGATAGGAGAAGAAAAGATCACTGTAAACATGACGGCTAACTTCAAACAACACAAACTGCTTTAATGACCATTTAAACTCCACCAATACTGACAGCAGTTTTCCTCATCTGTTCCATCTCCACAGTCATCGATCAGGTCACAGATCTGGTAATAGTCTACACATGCTTTGCTCTGGCTACAGTGAAGGTGATTAGGAGTTGGGCACATCCCCACAGCTTCGGGTAATGAGCAGTTATGGAACATAATATCATCTAAAGCAGAGACTCCTTCATATACAGCCAAGCTCAGTTTTGCAACTGAGATGTGGAACGGCCTGGTCTGTCGGCCAATCTGGACAAGTACAGGGTGCCACTGGTCACCTTGGTTGTAAAGTGTTTGCCAAAGTACAGTGCTGCTCTCTGAGCCCTCTATCACCAGGTGCATTTCAGCAGCACCAACAGAATGGCCAGAATTATAGTGCCTGGAAGCAAAACAATCAATGAAAATATCAAATCTAAACAATGAATACAGCAGCGAAGAATATTATTTTAGATGTGTTTTTGCAAATATTAACATATATATTTTAGATATATTTTAATGAATGCATTTTTCTAGCTTAGAAAAAGATAAGGCCAGAGCCTTACCAGAAGGTCATGATACAATCTGAACTTGTTTGCTGGAATGTAGGACTGCGCAGCAAAGCATGCTGGGACAACCTGCTGCTCCTCTTGAAAATAAACATGAAGTGGCCTTGAAGGGGAAAAATAACAGATAATAAAATATTTTAAAGTTATTAGCAAAAACCCGAAATTGCAACTGCCATTGCTACTATTCCAGTAATTCCCATTTACTTTACAAATCTCCCAGAGGCCAAACATAATTATCTATGGGAGCACAATATGAAAAGCAGCACTATTTTTCTTATCCAAAGTACTAAAATGGAAATGAACTAGCCTAGTTCTCACACAATTTACACTCCCATGTGATTTGTAGATAACATTTTACGTTAAATGGGATTTAAAAACTTTTTTAGTGCTATTGCAAACTAAGTGAAGGTACTTAATGGAGAAACAGAAACGTTAGGAAATGTGCACATGGAATAAGTGGATGTGGTTTATAGGACAGAACTACAGTTTTAGCATCTTTTGGGAGTGAGAGTAAATTAAATGTGAGACAAAATCATTTCATGATTTATGTCAGTGCCCTCACCTGCACTTGTATTAGTAGAGTGGTCCTGGGGGGGTGTTTGGTCCTGGTAATCTATGGCGACTCCATTAGCTGAGCCTCTCACCCATTCAAACCCGTCACCCTGGACAAGCTCATACCAGCCACACGAGTCGGACTCGAAATCACACTGTGCCGCTGAAAGTCACATTAACATCATGAAATAATAATAACAATAAATGAAACACAAAACCACCCTTCAGAATACAGACAAAATAGTTCAAACTTTCTGAATATCTTATTTATATTCCAAGGAAGAAAGAAAGCCATATACAGTAGGTTTGTAACAACGTGAGTATGAGTAAATGATGTCAGAATTTTCGTTTATGGGTGGACTTTTTTCATTCATTGTACAAAAAAAGTATTTGGAGTCGATCAAGGTAAATGTTTCTTAAACAGCGATATGGCTCATGTTCCAGTGAAATTATGCAAGCTGTTTTAAATGTTCAAGCCTCCAGTCTCTCAGTCTAGCTTACTACAGTGTCTTAAGTAAGCTATTTCTGCAGTAAAGCCAATGACACCTGCAAGACATTCAATTTACAAATAGCTGTACCACAGTTACATTAAAAAGAAGATGGATACTCACAACATTTGGCCTCGTCCTCTCCATTGGGACAGTCTAATGAAAAATCACACACTTTCACCCCTTCTACACATTCATTTGCCCCACAGTGAAACTGAGACGGGGGGCACTGAGTTGGAGGAGGTGCCTTGATGTCTGTCTCTGGAGAAAACAATAAATAAAGCCAAAATACATTTTTCATAGATAAAGTAAGCAAAAGGTCAAAAAGGTACTCAAAGTGAAGAGTGGCTTAGAGCTGCTCCCTGCATTATCACTTCTGTTAACACTGTCAAGTGATGTGGATCTGAACATGGACACATTATTATGATTAATCTGACTGTCCAGAGTACTGCTGAAATAAATCACAATAATGCAGTATTGTAACACACACACACACACACACACACACATTTACAAGTAAATGCATAAACCTCCCTTTAAACAACTGGTCATAGAAAATCAACCTTGTTCTGTTCTGTTCTGGGCAGATCTGTATTTATGGTGGAAAATAAAGCAAGATGATCTTTTCTCATAAATAGTTTAGCATTTTTGTGACCGATGTGTAAAATAAAAGTTATTGACTTACTGCTAAGCTGTGTCAGCAATTTCATCTTAAAAAGTAGACCTATAAAATCTTGAGAGGATAATGATTTGTCATGGCATCTATATATATTCAAAATTAAAAATATAACTGATGTCTCTCCTTCTTTCTATCATGGGCTGAGGTGTAAATTAGAAAGTTGCTGAGGTTCCCTTCTGCCTGTAACTATTGTCCCTCTGGTGTCGTAGTCCATCCAGCACAGGCTGTAAATGTATTAGACCTTATTTACAGCTTTATATTCCTGCATCTCTTGAGCTCTCTGCACCTCACACCCTTCAGAAATTTCTAAAGCAAGTCCATCACATAACTTCATCTTTGCATCTTTACAAACAGCTACATTATGACCCAAACATGGACGTCTGAAGAGGAACATGTTCATACATACACACTGATGATATATGGGGAATTTCCAGATTTTCATCAGTAAAAAGGCAAATGAGGCCCTCCATCAAAAAAAGTATGTCCATATTTGAGACTATTTTTAATACTGTTTTGCACCTAAATAGATTGGTTTTACCTGCAGCACAGTTTCGTCTACAAGCTTTATTTGCAATAAAGAGACGTTTTGATCATTGACAAAAGATAGAAGACATTTGCATTTCCTACCATTAACAAATACATCCACCAAATCCACTGCTCTTTTATAAAACATCCTGTATTGCTGTTATTATTGCAGTGTGAGAATCCGCTGCAAACAATTCAAGAAATAATTCACCCAAAATGAAAATGCTGTCATTAATTACTCACCCTCATGTCATTCCAAACCCATAAGACCTTCGTTCATCTTTGGAACACAAATTAGGATATGTTTGATGAAATCCGAGAGCTTTCTGAGCCTCCATAGAGACCAATGCAAGTGAAATGTTCCCAGTCCCAGAAACGTAGTAAGGACATCATTAATAGTGCATGTGAAACCAGTGGCTCAAACAGACTTTTACGATGCTACGAGAATACTTTTTGGTGTAAAACACGCAACTCATAAACCAGCTGCAGCGCATGCGTGTTTTACATCAGCAGCAGCATGCGCATTCGTCGTGGTAAAATCTCAATAATGGAGGAGGACGGTGAATTGTTGAATTGTTTATAATAATTGTTCATTATTTTTGTTTTCTTTGTGCATAAAAAGTATTATTGTAGCTTCAGAATATAACACTTGAAACAGATGTCACATGGACTGTTTTATCTAATGTAAATTAGTTAACATAGTTGAGTCTGGGAACGTTTCAGATGCATTGCTGTCTATGGAGAGTCAGATGCCAAAAATATCTTAATTTGGGTTCTGAAGATGAACAAAGGTCTTACAGGATTTGGAACTACACGAGGGGTAATGAGTAATTAATGACAAAGTTTTAATTTTGGGGTGAACTATCCCTTTCAGTGCATCCGATTGAATCAAACAATCAAACAATCAATCGCAAACAATTTCAGACCAATATTCCATTCTTAAAGGACCTCATCCCTATTCCTTAGTCCCTTTATAGGTTTTACCATCCAGACTGAGAGCCTCGAAGGGATGAACAAAAAAATGTTTTCTTCAAACTCACTTCTGTCCTCTTCCCAAAGCCAATAAAGGAGGGAGTCTCGTAATGCAATTAAACCAGCGAAAACAATCATGGAAGCAACGTGTCCATTATTTGTACCCTTCAAAATCCCTCATTCTGAAGGGCCCTTTGAAGTAAACAATTCTGTTTATACTGATCCTTGAATATGGCGTTGTGCCCTGACCTGCCCTTCAGAAGCCGAATTATAATTTTTGAAACGCAGCACTTTTTTGCACCAGTTTGATCGATTCGATCAAAAGAGTGATTCATTTGTGAATCTGGCATTGCTAGTTCTGATTCTAGACAGTGTAAGGAAAAGTGATGAGGACGTGTGTCCCACACCCGTTCCCATTCTACAATTGGTCACCATTTGCTCAGGATGTGATTATACCAAATAGTCTAGAAACATCATAACTGTTGACTTTCTTCTTCTTTATAATAATTCAGCCATTTTGGGAAATGAGCATTATCAAACATGTATTCTGGAGTGGAATCTGAGTCAGGTCAGACTATAAATTCTTACAACATCTAACAGAAAACACAAGTGAACTGATTGCTTAAGTATTATCAAACAAAATGATTCTCATGTCAGTATACATCAGTCTCACTGACACATAAAGATTTTTTGACTTTTTTACTGGGGCATATTATTTCTAAGATACTGATAATTAGATACTGATGCTCCTCAGAATAAAGTCAGTCATACAGATTTGTAATGACAAATGTCATTTTTAGGTGAACAATTGAATTAGGTAGATTTAGGCAGCCATATTGGCAGGGCCGCTTCTGACCAAATGGGTGCCCTAAGCAAGATTGTATTTTTTTTTTTTTTTTTTGAAGAAATTATAGAGGCTGTGTCATTTTTAGCAAAAAGGTGGCCAGAAATGAAAGATTAAGTGAATATTTAAATTACATATTTGACAAAGGATTTACTTGTCCTGTAAGTGTAGCAGCAGCAATTACCCTTTGGCTCAATTTTCAGGCATTTGTAATAACGTTGTGTATATAAATTGTTTATTTTGTATTAGCCTACATTATGCATTTTAACAGCTATTAAGCAATCATTATTGCCTCATTGTTTTTTATATAATGCATTTTAAGTACCTTTAAAGGCTATTGATTGCTTAGGTCTGTTTTTATAACAAAAATAAATTATCTTGATAGTTCTTTGTAAATTATTATTTGAAGTAACAATTTTTTTTATTTATTTGCAGTTACCATGGCTACAAGAAGGATGATTTTTAGTGTTATTCTTGTTAAAACCATTGCTAATTTTAGTAAGGGAACATGGAAAGTCAGAGAGAATATTAGATGTGTTGGTGGTGGGGAAATTATTTTCGACATTAAAACACGTTATTAACGTCAACAGACAAAAAGGTTTCACAGGAATGTGCCTGGAAGTGATGCACAGGCTTCGTATTTACCTTTAACAAATTATTTTAATAAATATAAAAATGTATAAGGTATGCATTCCTCCTCAAATACTATAAAACATTCGAAAAAGTAGCAAAATTCACATATGATTTACAGTTTATTTGAATAAATATTAAAAATGTAAAAGGTGTGCATTATAGATGACACCTAGATGAACGTATAAAAGCACTCTTGAGAAGACATATCAGTGTTTACCCACCTACTGCTACCACACATCCTCTGCTGAAGGACACGTCATCAATCGCTACAACTTCATCTGAGTCACTGCTGTTGAATATCAATCCTCTAATCACAACCTGTAGATTCAAAGTGATTTTGTATTACTGATTTAACTATTCACCATACATACTTAACAATAATTCCCCTTCCCCCAAACACAAATACAGTAAACTCCCATACAGTACATGCACACCAACCTTAAACTCTTCTCTGCTGTTTAACACCACCACTGTTCGCTTCCAGGGAAGAGTGTGTGGATCAGGATTGGAGGTGGACTGAAACCAAACCTCCTGCATCTCTCCCGAAGATTTGACCTGGATCAGAACCTGCAAAGCCCCAGCCAGCATCCCAATATGCTGATAGAAAGTTAACTGTTCAAAGGAGAGGACAACAAATAAAAATCCCTCAAAAGAACATGCCATGTGAACAAAGGATTTGAGAGGTGCATTGCTCGCTTCATTACACATTTTGAGCTTTAAAGATGAACCGTTAAAGATATTCAGCATTTGGGCAAATGAGACAAAATTAATGCTGAAAGCATCTCATTCTAAAAGCAGTTTTGTTGTAAAGTGAGGTTATGTTATTGCATCTTACTGCCAAGTTCAATGTCATCTTATTTCTGTTTAAGCAGAGAAACACTCAAAGTGAAATACTCCATATTCGATAATGGAGAATCTTAAACCATAGATCACAATGAGTGCATGCACTACCCACTGTGTCAGGGCTCTGACAGCCTATGCATAACTCTCTGCTGTCAATAAGAGTGTGTAACCGTGGCAGTGGATAAGTGCTCTACACACATAATAGAGCGCTTGAGCCAAGCTCTTAACAAGATGCTGCTTATGGTTTGTGGTAAACTCTCTCTTGACAAAAAACAAACAAACACATTGTATTGGTTCATTTATTGAACTACTAAAATCGTTCATATAATTAAAAAAAATAGACTATTTAATGTTTTCAATCACCCCGCTTGTCTGTGTTAATTTGAGACAGACTGTCAGTATGCGTATTAGTGGTGATGATTTGTCAGCAAATATTTTTGCAGGTTTCACATCAGTCAGTGGTGACAAGTGCCTATGTGAACCATTCTGTCAGCTTATTAATTCAGGAACTAAACCAAAGTAAAGGTCCTTGCTCAATGAGTCTGAAATTTTCATATGCGTTTTTATTTTCCTATCAAAATGCTTGCTATGGGTACGGAAACTCAGAAAATGCTGACAGACGAAAATTTCAGAAGCATTGTGTGAACGTGATTGACTTAACTTGAGGTTGTATCTATTTTTTAACATACAAAAATTTCAGACCAGACTTTCTGCTGTGGCTTTGTTCTGAACAATTTTGCTGGCGGAGCAAAAATAGACAAATTAACTGGCAATACAGTTTCTAAATTGTAAGTCAATATTAACTTTTAACAGCTGAATAAAAGCAATATCATACAGTTGTGTATATATTATTGAATATAGTATTTTGATAGCTTGCTCTAAAAAGCAGATGGTGGTTTGGCAAATAGGTTAATGATTTATGTGGAATTTAAGAATTAATTTAAGAACAGAAAATGAAATACAACCCCAAAAGATGTTTAGTTCATGTTTTTTTCTGTACCCAGCATGTCTGTGAAGGCTGGAAGAGAGGACTGTATATTTCAGCAGTGACTCCTCCTCCAGTTATAGAGAGTATATAGAGGCAGTGACCTGACAAAAGAGAATAAAGAGTTTCCTGAGAAGTCAGTAAAATACAATATAAAACCAAACCTTATTAACATTTATTGAATATGGTGTTTACACTGAGGGAGAAAAAACTATTCAATTATGGAATTTAGTATGTACTATCAGTTATAGGATGGAAGGAGTGTAGAAGATTGTGTACAACAGGTTTTTCAGAAACACTGATCATGTTAATAATTAGAGGCCTTATAAATTCATGTATCATGTATCAGTGTCACGAATCCTGTCCGTTAGTGATGCGCTTTTATGAAATTATTTGGCCTACCCCGCAAATAAAGTACAATATCTTTACCCACCCCAGCCCGACCCACGGGGTCTGCGGGTTATGAGACGACCCGTGCATCAGGGACATCACGCAAGTTACGTTGCAAAGTAGGACTTTGTATTGTAACCTTATCAAAGGACCTACTAAAATATGAAAATAGATATTCCAAATATTAAATATGGGCTATAGGGAATTGCACGCAACATACATGGATTTTTTATTTATTTTTTTTAATAACCCGCCCCGCAAATAAGTGCCAATTTCTTTACCTGACCTACGGGTTACCCACGGGGTCCTCGGGTTATGAGACGACCCGTGCAACACTAATGTCCGTGGTCTACTGTCCACTAGCCACCAGAGGTCGCCTTCTGATTAAATTGACTCTCACACTACACAGACTGTTACACGTCATACTGGACTACATTTCCCATGTTCCAATTCACTATTCACACTCTCACCTGTAGCCAATAACACACACACAATAAATACAAGGTCCGAGCCCCCACGATTATCGCTCTCCTAGTAATAGCTAAGTTACTTTGCAAAGCCAATTCTCTGTTTTAGTTTCTAGTTCCTACTCCTAATATAAACGCGTCTTGGTTTTGCCTGGTAACATTAGTCTGTTTCCTGATCACCTGTCTGTCTTGGATATCCCTTTGTCTTGCCGTTTTGGACTCTGTTTTCCCCTCGTCTGGTTTTTAGTCTGTCTGTTGGATTACCTGTTTGCCTCGCCCTTTGGATTACATTCGCCGTCGATTGACCGACGCCTGTTTACCGGACTACTCTTTTGTCTTGTCTTCAATATTCATGTTTGCCATTGTCTGACCCATGCCTTTTTTTACATATCTTAATAAAGTGGATATGGATCTACACGCCTCTCTCAGTTGCTCCGTAACAGTTAGTAGGTTTTAAAGAGTTAAGTGCTATCCATACAGATATAAGAAAAACTGTTTTACTTACCAGTAACATTTTCTCTGTGGTCGGTATCAGTACTGGGATGGCTCAAACCTAAACCTCTTATCCAATTATGATGTTCATTTTGAAGTTGAAAACCACAGAGACCTTCCTCAAAGTCACATCTCACAAACTCAGAGCCTTTATGAGAGGAAAGTCAAAGCTATATCAGGTCATTACAGTAAAATAAACACTGCTGTCTGCTAATCATTTCAAATCTCTCACAGAGACACCATTAAAAACATACAACTCTATAGGGCATCCATCATATAACACATTTAACAGCGATTTACTTAAAATATGTTGTCACAAAATAGATTCAGGAGAGGCAAAATGTAAAAAAGAAAATAAAAAAATCAAGTTATATAATAGAATGTTCTGTGTTTACATGGACAACATAAGAGGAAAATGAAAATGCTAATGGAAAATCTTTTCTTAGCATAATTTAAAGGATGAAGGTGCAAAACAAAAGCAATAGTGGTCAACCCCAATACATCAACCTTAATTCTGTAATGTTCTGCCTTTTAAAAGTCCCAGAAGTATTAAATCAATATTATAAAAGCACTGTTGTAAGACCTCCCAGTGCGCTCCTTTATGCGTGTGCCATAAATCTCACTATTTACACATGAGGGCCTTTAGGAGCATTTAAAATCATGTTGCCAACAGAGTTAAAAAAGGGCCATTACTGTCAAAGAATTGCCTGCATAAGCACACGATACATACACAAATAGAAGAGCAGTTAAGACTAATTTACAGACTAATACTTACAGTTAGTCTCATCACTGCCATCTTCACAGTTCTCTCTGAAATCACACACATGTTCCTCAGATACACAGCCGCCTCTTGCACAAGTAAACTCCTCGGGCAGACATGGCGTAGATGATACACTCGCCAGGAAACACAGCAGAAATGAGGCCCACACGCACGCCGTCATTGAGCTCTCCAATAATTCAGTAGCTCATTCAGATCTACATGTAAGCACAAACACAGAGACAGACACACTCACACCTCAATATCCAAAATCATAAATCCTCAAAATCCAAGGAGTGTCAGTCCATTGTACAACCTCGACTTTGTGCTACGGACACAGAACACTAGTGCAAATGACTTTATGGTGTTGACACAATAGCCCTGCTTTCTTTCATTATGTATCTTTGTGTGTGTGTGTGTGTGTGTGTGTGTGTGTGTGTGTGTGTGTGTGTGTGTGTGAGTTTGCCCCTGATGTCAAAGTGTGTGTCAAACTCCATGCAATTGGCTATAGATAAAGAGACAGTAAAATGTAATCTGTTATTTTAAGACATAATATTCTGTGCAATAAGAACCCAAGTTTACAATCATGAGTTAACCAAACACATTTAGGTGAAGACATATAATGCAATTTAATTAAAAAGTGTTAGTGTTAATAGAAATTTGCTTTATTTTCACTTTCAAGAAACAGCACTGAATGAAAAATACGATGGCAATGTAATCAAGCGTTAGTTCCACATCTGTCCTGCACCGGCATTACAAATGTTCATTCAGCTATAATTTCATTTTCCATTAATCAATGACTATAATTCAAAATCATTAATGGGGTGTGAAATTATTAGGGATTAGTTAAACAATAAATAATAATAATAATAATAATTAAGGGTTCTATTTTTATCAGCCCCACATCATTACTTATACATCCCTCTATAGATGTTACCTAGCTGAAATGGGCTATTGTAAGATAATAGCTGGTCAAATAGAAAGTGACTATACTAATAATCCTCCTGTGAGTGATAAGATCCAGAGACTGTGGTAGTGATAATGGAGTCTTAAGACACACAAATCCGTAATAGTCCAATTGAAGAACAAATCTTGTGTCACCAGGGATGTCACTTTCTCTCTATTTGATTAGTTGGGTTTATTGATTGTCAGCTCTGGGAGATTTAAGTGGCTGTGTTCTCCCTTAATGGACACTAATTATTATGTCAGACATCAAGACAGACAGCACAACAGAAGACAGACAGTGTATTAAGCATTGATCTGTCTTTAAATATGCTTTCGGGCATTAACAAACACTCTGGTGGACATTTCAGCAATATTAATTAAGATTCATTTTAATTACTGTTTTCAAACAGGTTCCTCAGATATGATCCAATTCTGCAAACAGGTGTAAAATAGGTAGTCCAGCCCCCAAACTTGTGCCTTATGTCAAGTCATTGTAGTCATGTTGGCATGCTCAAATACTGCTGTAATATTATGCATCACAGAGACACAATGTTTACAGCATCTGGAGAAATCAACCTGTGAACGGTTCATCTAAAAATGATAAGATTGGTTAAGAGAAAATCTACATACCAACATCACCATTAAAGGCATAGTTCACCCCAAAATTACAGAATCACTCACACTCACCCGTCACCCTTATGTTGTTTCCAAACTTTTATGACTTTCTTTCTTCTGTGCAACATTAATTAACCTGTTTACCAGCACCCAGGGGCGATTCTAAGATTTTGATTTTAGGGGGGCTCAGCCCCCAATAAGGGTATGATTAAAAAATTATATTTGACTATTAGGGTAGGGTTGTATACTACTAACCTTATTGCAATCCACTATTCCATTGTATTCCCTGTATTTCATATATGGGAGTAGGAGTACTGACTGATCCATATATAACACTGTAAAAAAAACTAATACAGTTTTTTAGATGTGACCAGTCACTGGAAAATTTTGAATTGGGAATGTAGATATTTTTTTTTATTTTTATTTTTTTACAATAAAGACTTCCTGATTCAGTATTAGGACATTCATGTTTATCCTTTGATGATACCACTGCTTTTTCTTATGAAATGTACGTGGAAATTGGTAGAAAATTAAAACAACATAAGGGTTCAATGACTGCAATGAATCTTGGGAACACAGTGGTATTGTGTGTGTGTGTGTGTGTGTGAGGCTGTCTGTTCTATTCTCACCTGACTGTTGCTCATTTGCAGACCTACTCCCGCACGACAAAAAAAAAGGTTGTATATCCATCTACAATGAAATATAAATTATTATATTTTATTATTATTATTATTATTATTATTATTATTATTAATTTTTAGCTTTTTAGCCTTTATAATCAACAATACGGTTGGTTATACATCAAGTCAGCCCCTGAAAATTTATTTCATTTCAAATAATTTAACTAACCAGCTAATATTCATTAAGAATATAGACAAAACATGTATTAATGTAATTGTCTATTGGCAATATGTTTAATCTGTTCTATATTTATTTATATTTATTAAAAATAACATCATTATCAATTTGCCACTTCTATAAATCAATTACTTAAAAAAAAAAAAATAATCACAGATCCCTTTACTCTTACTCTAATATATGTATCATGATACACTAATGATTAATTATTACTTAATACAAAATTATGTTTAATAATAGAAAACAAAATAACTCCACATGATGTTTCTCTCTCTGTGCCATTTAGTACTTTCAGACAATGATGTGTGTCGTTAATAATTTATTTTGCATGGCTGCATAATGTAATGCCGAAATACACAATAATATGTTTTCAATTTCAAAAAGTAAATTAAAATAAATCATGATCGTTTTCTAAAGTATGTTTTCATGGGTGTTAATCGCTTCATTTTTGTTAGAAGAAAACACATCTGTCACACTGTGATAAAGGCTGAAAGTGAACGCAGCGAAGACGTACTGGTATTGGATGCGAGAACACACACACCACACGCACACACACACACACACACACACACACACACACACACACACACACACACACACACACACACACCTTGTACTCTATGATGTTCGCTCTGCTTGGCGCCCCTGTGGATTGAAAAACGCGCTGAATCCATGCAGACTCAGATAAGGGGAGGAGCCGGAACTTGATGCAGCTTGCCACCGTCTCAAATGAGTTTTTAAAGGGGACTGAAGCGATCACTAATTAATTAATCAAATAATTTTTTAGGGGGGCTGGGCATAAGTTTAGGGGGGCTGAAGCCCCCCTAAAAAGGGCCTAGCGACGCCCCTGCCAGCACCCCCCATTATGGGACTCACAGCTGAAGTGCCCTACCTAATTTAAAATTGCAACAGTTCCTTACTTCAGTGTGTTACACATAATTTTGTCTTTGGAAAGAAGACCCTTTGGGCTTTACTTTTCATTATCCAGAGTTGATGATGATCAAAAAGATTAAAAGTTATAGACACTGAAGTGCCTTGAAAACAATTGTACCACACTGAATTTTTTTTTCATTTGATATAAAATACATGAAATCAGTCCTGGAGAAATCTAGAAAAGTAATGGGTTGAAAGTCACATGTCTCATAGTGTTTCTATTTCAAATCTGAAGAAGATATCATGAAAAATGAGATTCCTGCACCCATTTTTCTGATACTATTTCTAGTCCCCCCCCCCCCCAAATATAAAATAGAGAGAAAATAAAGAGATGGTAATGATAGAGATGCGCCATGAAGTCAATAATCACACTATTCATATAGACAACGTTCACATTGTTTGCTGTGAACACGCAGTAATAGCGTGCTGATTTGCGCTCAAACAGATGGTAATCATGCAGATACAGCCACATTCCCTATAAAACACACTCGCACATTTATGAAAAATGTTGAAAAACAAGAGAGCGCCAGAATTCAAATAAACTATATTACGCTTATCTTTGACTTTTTTTGTGTAGGTATCGTCTCATTCTGTGTGTGACACTGTATGCTACAAAACTATGCTGTTTTTCACTAACAAGATGCAGTTTTCTAAGCATGAGTTATTCCATAACATTCACAAGCAATACTGTCCTCGAAGAACTGAAACGTAAACCAAGGAATTATCATCCATATTACAACGTTATTGCTTCAGTGGACCCTTACCTTTCTAACTTAACCGGGATTTACAGCTGTGGATGTGTTAATGACTCGTTATTACGACGAATGTAACGTTACTGCGTTTTGATTCTTCATGCTTTGATGTGTAACGTTACTTCTTACACAAATACATTCTTTATAAGCTTTACATTGAAAAATAGCGATCTGTTGTCGATGCTTAAGGCTTAACGTTAGATCTTTATAATGATATATAGTTACATTTAATCTATTCGTAAACACTGACACGCGCAAACAAAGAGAGTTCGGTGCGTGGGCCTTTGTAGTGATGGGTCGTTCTTGAACAATCCGTTCATTTTGAACTAATCTTTAATGTGACTCAGGAAGAACGAGTCATCTCGGGGAGTAATTTGTTCAGTTGTGCATGCGTAAAATTCTATAGGTTCTGTACTGCAATTAGTCTAGTTCACCTGTTTCAGTGCAGTCTAAGCCGGAAAGAGTAATGATTAGCTCATCTCATGAATCTTTGGGTCTTTCGAGTCGTTCATTGATCACGTGACAGACCCATAAGCGTTACCAATGCAGTCTGAGCCAGAAAGAGAAATGATTAGGTGTTTTATTTTTTTTCGTTAACGTCAAGGCACCAAAGATAAAAGTACAGAGAATGTAAATATTGCATACAAAGAGGTGACATTACATTCAAAGCATCATTTACAGACGTATGTAAACATAAAAATATATAATACTAAAAGAAAGCTTTAACAAAATAAATTTAAAAGATTAAATAAATTAACAGTTTTAACAGCCTTAAGATTTTTGGTATATGAAATTTAGCAAGAAGTTATAATTAAAATATTCATTAATTTTGTCTTTTTGAATATTAAAGAAACCAAACAGTACATCCTTAAAAAGCAGAGAGAAACCCTGTAGCACACTGCGATGGATTACATTAGAGAATTCAATCCAAAATAGCTGTTTGAGGACAATCCCAAAAGATATGTACATCAGTTTCCGTAGAGTCACCACAAAAAGAACAGCTTGTATCTATGTCTGATTTAAACCTTTTCAAAAACACTTTAAATGGGAAAAATCTGAGATTTCTCTAACCTTGTTAATTATTATGTATTCCGAAGACAGAGTCCATACTTTTTCCAGTCAATATGATCAATCACATTCCTCCAATAAGACACCACATATGGAGTTGTTACAAGCTCCTTTTGAAAAAGTGATCTAATCTTAGTTATGTGATGAAGGATGTGACAAAAAGCATAGTTTTCCTACTGGGATTTCAAATGGGTCTAAAGAAATAGATAAAGTGCTGGATGATCTAACAGAGTCCCTTAAAAGCATAACAGCTCCTTTAGGAATAGCGTCCATGACAATGGAGAATTCTTTAGGAGTTACTGGAAAATTACATTTATATAATAGTAACTTAAAATAAGACCCTCTGAGTTAAATAACTGGGAAACAATGAAAATGTTTTTCTCAAAACTGTTATTAAAAAACAAAGATTTTCTCTTATATAAAATGTCTTGATTATTCTATATGAAATAATGGTGAGGGGAGAAATTCATTAAAAATGAATGACCAAGCAAGTAATGCCTGTTTATTAAATTTAGGGATTCTAGCAATATTATAATTACAGATCGATAGGAAAGGGAGACTAATTTGGAAAAGTAGTAATTGGAGATAAAATTCCAGATTGAGTTTGGATTACACAAAAACTTTCTAATCAAATTAATTTTGAAAGTGTTGTTCAAAGAATAAAAATCAAGGAAATTCAACCCAGTATACTCATATGTGTTCATTAATACAGACTACTTAACATAATGGACTTTGTTTTTTCCAAACAAAATGAAACATGACAGATGTTGTTGTGCACATATAGAGAGAGTGCAGAGTTTGTAAGCCTTAGCAAGCAGTATTCTGCCTCTCAAGGTCAAGTCTCAAGGTCTGCAACCACTGAATCTTCTTTGAGCTTTAATTATAACCGGGTCAAAAAATGATTGATTAGTTCATCTATCAAGTCATCGGGTTTTTCCAGTTGTTCATTCATCACGTGACAGACTCATAAGCTTTAACCTATGCATTCTGAGCCTGAAATATACTTAATAATAATAATAATAATAATAACCAACTCTTTATTACCTTTAACATTCAGTGTATGAAAAATAACCATCATGACAGAAATTCACACATTTATAAACTGTAAGAAGTAAAAAGCTACAATTTGAGGCCAGAAAAGCAGTAACTGTAAGAGTAAATAATATTTATAATAATGATGATAATAATAATAACTATGCACCCGGTTGTAAGGAAACTTGTAAATTAATTGCTCTATCCAATGCTGTCACGTCACGTTGCAAAAGAATGAACGATAGGTTAAAGCCTTTTATAGAGTCCTTTTTTAATTATTATTATTAGACAATACAAACATTAAAATATTAAGGAAGTAACACATAACATTTTATTATATTTGATTAAATGAACTAAATGACTCGAAAAAAGATTTGTTCATTTTGCTGAATGAGACTCAAAGGTCAGGGTCGGTAAAATGATCCGAACTTCCCATAGCATCCAGGTGCGGGTTAACAGGTTAAAATATTTTGCTTTTTTTTTTGTCCGATCAGTACGAACCAAAGCTTTGTGTGTGTGTTTAAGAGAATAACAAAACAGTTGTCTATCCACTTCCTAGTTCATAAAATAACATAAAATACAGCCCATTAATAATGTCTACTAACACTGTGCAAAGCCCTCTCTTGTGGACACTACTGGTTTTGTAGCTCTTGCTTTTCCACTTTTCCTTTACAACACATTGTGTTCACCTCAGCCTCACAAAAGCTGTCACTGATCGTCCACTCCTGGGAGTTTCATTCTCCTTTTGAATAGAATAAATGGAATTTTATAGTCTGTATGTTACCTGTCAGAGTTAAACTATTAGCCTGCCATGGCTGCTCCTTAGGTCATCCACCCATTTCATCACTCTCCTTCTCCATCAGCCCACAGCCTTCTGCAGCACAGAGCATCTCCAACGCTGACAAGCCCACCGCTCTTCAGTCCTGCTTCTAGAAAACAATAGTCATCACACTCTTTATTTCAGGCATCCTCAGATCCCCTTTATTTGTTTCTCTTGTGGTGGTGTAATCTTAATAATTGTCTTTTACTGGCAGGTCTGTCTAGTCATTATGTCTAAAACTATTTGTTCACTGCTTAGTGATCCAAATAAATTGGTTGGGAAAGCATCCATATCAAGTAACTCATAGTCCAATACCTCATTTAGGTCTTTCAGTATCTGAAAGGATGCCTTTTAAATGAGTACAGTTCAGCTTTTAGGTCCAAAGCATGGTATTTCCTCCAAGAAAGAAATAATCCAAGAGTTAGTGAAGTCTGACTCATGCATCATTCCTCTTGTGCTTGAGCTAAAGCACCACATGTTCTCCATCAAAATACTAAAGATAATCAACTCAGCAAGGTCATTGCTTTTCCAATTTCAAATTGCTCCTTGAAGTGCTCGATTAGCTCTCTGACAAAATACATAGGTTTGAAATATGGAACATATTATTTATAAGGGAAATTTTTCAAATGGTCTGTGAAATGTTTTAAAGGCCACAGTAAAATTAATGGAGGACAGAATGGTACAGAGAGGAAAATGAAGAGTAAAAACTGGTTCAAAGTACTATACATGCTTAATGACAACAGTTGTTTCAATAAAACAAATTAAACTTATTAAACCAAATGTTCTCTGTAAATGTTATAAAGACTCCAGAGATTTTTTTAAAACAACTGTTGTGTAAAATGAAACCTGGAACCACAAGAACAGCTTTTGAATGAACAACTAGTCACAAAGTTTACTTTCTAAAAATGCTCACACTATTTGTTTTGCACACACTTTTTTAAAAAGTGCATTTCCAGAGATTAATATTACAAAATAAAAAGAAATGTATATTACTTGCCATCTTTTTAATTATTTGATTGTATTATTATATATATTACATATTATATTAATTATTTGAAAGAAAATAAAAATGAACCAGATTCATGGTAAATTATTGAAGTGCTTTGTCAGCTGTTACTTAAAGGATCTTATGAAAACTAGCATTAATGATTGCTAAGAACATTTTCTGTAAAAAAAAAAAAGACAAATCTACATACAGCTCATTTTTCGTAATTTGTCAACTACACAGCAGGAGGAATATAGCTTTCAGAAAGACTTTGAGCAGAACCAGTTTTATTCTCTCTGTCAGCAGAGCTGACCCTTATACTCACACAGATGTGTGTCACTGTGCACAAGTCATCTAAATATAACTCTGCTTTGATCAAATTATCCAGGCTGCAGTGTTTGTAGCACAGAGAGGTGGAAACCATATGCATCTCAATAAACCACCAGGAATTTCAAAGAAACCAAAATGTTTTGTAAATGAGCATGAATTTCATTTCCTTGAACAGGAATGAGCATCACACTCGGCTGGACACTATCAGCTAGCTACCACTCGTTTACTCACCATAATGACAAATATTTAATCTGAGCAACTTCATAGATTCAAGAGCTGCATTGGGTTTAAATATGACAAAAGGCCCAGAAACAAAGATCAAAAGAAGAAATACACTTATAGTATTGAAATACAGAATATTTATGCCAAATCAACTTGTCTGTGGATGTTTCTGGATGTTGTAAATATAGAGTAAAATAGATGCGTAATGATTTAAATAACTGCTTGATTGCATCCTTCCTCCCTCTTTGATAATTTCTCTTTCTTTAGACTAGACATGTCCTGCTGACCTTTTATCATCTTTTCTCACCCAGACAAGTTTAAACAAGGCTGCACACACGCTGTCAGGATTAATCGCGTGTGTTTTAAGATGTGTTTACACTACAGGTTTCATGGTAAGACATACAGTAACATATTAATCTTTTATCATGTGTTGCCTGAAGCGGGGCTGACCGCTGAAGTCTGCTAGTTTTTTTTTTTTTTTGATAATAATTAAGGAAAAAATGCAAAAAGGAAGTGTATGACACCAGGTATAGTACATAAATGGCAGGCTCAAAATAAAAGCTGAAGTTAGATGAAAGAATTAGCCGTCTGTTTGAAGAACACATCAGTCATATGACTTCAAAGAATGAAAATTAAACAACAAGCACATCGAAAT